>NC_071288.1:21655000-21942500 GCF_943734705.1 Anopheles coustani
TTATGCTAAATTTTGTTAGTGATAAACGGTTAGGTTATTAAAGATTCCAATCCAGAAAAAAACCAAACGAGTGATGAAAAGCTCTTTTGTGTGCTTTCGAAATTCTAGCATTAAATTATACATACATTGTTTTGTCAAACTCATTTCGCGTCCCTCCAAAATCAATTTCATTTATCACCCTTGCTAAGAAAAATCGAATGTTTACTTTCGTGTCTGAAAACTCTTCATGTACGAGTAAAAGCCGAATGAAAACAGTAATAACATTGCCCAGCGCTGAATATCCGCCAACAATGGTGAAATGATGTCTTGGCCTGCGCCGTCTCTCCAGCCGGGAAGTGTATTAATTTCGTGTACAATCACTTTAAACAAACAATTACCACCGTTCGACATCCAAGTGACTAACGTCGGCGATGGCTCTGTGATACGCTCCTAAGCCGGTGTAAAGCACCGGAAAAAGGGGTTTCCGCGTGCGTAGGGAGTGATGCCAACTAATGCGGGAAAGTTTAAAATTTGCCTCACACTACCCTCCTCGCTGCACCGTGTCCATCGTGGACTGTGATGCTGTTGTTGCTGTTATGATTGTACGGCCACGTGTTCTTACTTGTGCACGTTTTTTCCCCAGGTCGGCCGACCAGTTCGATCCCGACACGGATGCTGATTGTTATTTCAATCGTATTTTTTTTCCTGTACGTTCTTTGGGAAAATAGGCAAGTGCATAAGAAAAACATAAACCGTTTTCGTGCCTTTTTCAAATCCAATTCGTAGGTGGTTCGAGGCCTGTTTGTAACGGTAGTGATTTGTTCCCTCGATTGGCGACCGCATGCCTAATGCCGTTGGTGTGCAGGGCATGGGAAATGATTTTCAATAGTTGAGATTGATTATTTTGAGGATGATTACGTGCGGGCGATGTTGACACGTGATACTCAGATTGAAATAAACGTTTCACAACTCTCGGCACCGCTCGCTGTTGTTCACCGGAGATTAATGTAAATAGCAAGACTCTTGCATATTCACTTGCTGCACAAACAACGGCATAATTTGTAGTTTTTTTTTTACTAGGAGGTTTTGAAGAGTCGCTGTCGCAATTCTTCAAGAAAAAAATTATAATCATGTTATTTTGCTGCCACATCATGTCCTTAAGGTCAGAGTGTTACACGTTTATTCATACATACATTATGGATTGTATTAATTTAAATTTGAAATAGAACTCTTTGTCACTGCATTTACTTTAGTACAAATGATTATTTTACTATGTTTGAGTACAACAATATGTAAAGAAGGTAAAATAATGCCTGAAGTCTGTTTATATTAAATGCCACCATATTTTTAATTTCAGAATGTTATGTAAAATATTACGAAAACATTGTTTGTCTATCAGTGTTTACAGTAAATCAAACTGTTGCGCTGCTATCCTCCTAATTATAATATTTGATGGATTTGTTCTAAGAGGTTGTGTCTCTTTTTAACCTGAAGTAAATTCCAATTACGATATTCTGTACATCAGCATTGTTTTGCAAATAAATTGCTAGTTTCTCCTTGTAAAACTCGCCAAAACACATCGGAATAAGCCGCCTTGATGAATTGTCTATTTAAAATGACCACACGCGTCATCCGTTTATCGGGAAAATTACAACCATTCACCTCTTCGACCACCTCCACCGAAATGATCAATGTGGGTTTTCCTAACCAGCTCATAACGACTGTCAATTTCCGCCGTGCCCGTCGGTAACCACCAACCCCTCCCGTCCCCCGGCCATCTCCAGCATGTTGTTTATTCACCATTCTACACCAATTGTACACCATCGCGGTGGCCAGCACGGAAAATCGCCTGCACAAACAAACGCCACTCCGGCGGGGGATCCGTAAGGGAATGGGCTGCGGCGGCATCGTCATTTGAGTCCGACCGATCGGCCGGCGGTGAAAGATCGTTTAGGAGATGCAGCATTTTAAAGTAAACCAACAGATTCCAAGGTGTCCAAAACGAGACTGCAGCCGTCCCTTACCGGAGGTTTGGGCTGCTTTACCTTTTTCGTAGCCGCCCGCGAACACGTTCTCCATTTTCTCATTCTAATGTGATCCAAAAGCTCGCCGTAGAGGTTAGAGGAAAGGAAAGAAAGTTTGTTTTCCCTGTTCGGCGCTGTTTATTTCCCTTTTCCTGTTTCACGGTGTCCTTTTGGTTAGGGGGTGTTTTTTATTTTATTTTTGGTTTTGTTTTGCTTAGAAGTGTTTCCTTCCTTTCGGGACGCTTAGAAGCCGGGGTGAAGGTGAAGAAAGAAATATCTCTCGAGCACAAGTGATTCCGGTTTCGATCAGCACCCGGACGAGCTCCTCCAGTGTTCGCTCAAGTGCCGCCCCGAGTAGAGCT
Source organism: Anopheles coustani (assembly GCF_943734705.1). NCBI lineage: Eukaryota > Metazoa > Arthropoda > Insecta > Diptera > Culicidae > Anopheles > Anopheles coustani. The sequence continues at coordinate 21,657,366 of NC_071288.1, forward strand.
TCGGTAAAACCTCCCTCGAACCGCCGGGGTCAAAGTGGGAAAGCGGAAGGGCAGGGAAGAGGCACATAAAATGGTGCCGCATTTTTTACCTTTTCCCTCCTCCCACGGAGCGCTTCTCTATTTATTTCGCTTCGATTCTTACGAGATTCCCCATACCAAAGGCACGTCCAGCGACTTTCAAGTGCGGTCGCAGGTGTTGATTCCGATCGTCGGTGGTCCTGGCCGATCCGCCGGCTCGATTTTTCACTCTTCCTGACGTTCTCTACAAAGCTCCCTTAGGAGGATGACACGGCACATCATCATCATCACCGACGAGCCGGAACGCGGCAGTAGATATCAAACGAAAAGCGAAAGGGCGGAAAAGTCTCGCACGTTTAAGGATATTCGGGACCTGTCAGTGCCGAGAGTCGTTAGAGTGGTCGTGCTAAAAAGGGTATAAAAGTCGGCATGGGCGGACAAATTGGATGTTCTTCGGGGCACCGGAGAGTCACTGAAGTGCCACCTTTTTCCTTCCTTCACCGAGTAATAATTTAGAAGTGGAGAAAATTGTGAATGAAAGTCCAATAGAAAAAGGATTCGTTCGACGAAGTTTGACCATTCTAGAGACCACCCAGGAAGCTTCTCTAGGGAATTAAGATGTCTTAGTGGTGACTATTCCTAAAAGGGGTTTTGTTAATGTGTTAAATTTATTTCATTTGTTAATGTACTTTTATTCCCATGTCTATACAATGCGATGCTTCAAAATGTGCGAATGGGACCAAAAACTAACAAAACCCAGAGATGCTGTAATGACTGGGAACTACTATTTTCCAACGAAAAGTAAGTCAACATAGCACCGTTCACTGAATGATGACAAATTAGTGTCTAATGAGCCAGCCGCAACATTATGCCAATTTTCGAGTTTCACTTTCCAACGCCTGCTCAAACAAACACGCTCTCTTTTTAACATATGACAATATTGTCGTCCAAGAATGCACTTCTTTCTTGGGCCCCCCTCTGTTGGGCAGGAAGTAGTTCGGTGAGTGATCAGCCAAAAGTTTCCCACCCACTCAACCCCAACTGACCCAACTGGCAACCTCGTTTCGTACCGTTTTGCGGTTGGGTGTCTGTCACGTGACCACAATGAGTGTCATTGTGACATCGTTATGCCGCTGGTAGGTAGGATGATTAATTATGCATATGCTGCACTTCATTTACCTACTCGGTACATTTTTTTTGGTGTGCTCCCAAAACGTGCCCAAAAGGGTCATAAAGTAAAAACCGAAACCATTCGAGACAGAGGGTAGCAAAGATAAAAAAAAAGTAAAACTACATACGGATGGAAAGTGAACCAAACTTGCTCGGACAACCAAATTAGGGTCAAACGGAACTGTTTTGAAGTCGCGTGTCCCAAATGAGGCACATACGAGCCACCGGTGTTACGGATGACACGATCGAAGGGAACATCGAGTTTGGCTATCGATTGATAAATGTCGTCAGTTCAGCGTACTGGGGATTCGACCATGGTGGGAATTTCCTCGGATCCAAGCAAGCGGGAAAATGAATCATTTCGTTTGAACTAGATCCGTTGAAGAGCTCATATCAGAAGATTTTTTGAAAGGCAAATATTAGTCTTACTAAGAATCACCCAATGTTTAATTTATAGCGAATTGCAAATATTAAAATAGAAATGTTAAAAATAAATACTGACTAAGCTGTCATAACTTTTATTTTCGTAGAAAAAAACCTTTACATGAAATGTACTACGAACATTTATTGTGCAATTTAAAAATGTTTCTTAAAATCCATAAATTATGATGACCTCTTTAGGATTGGAATTATGAAAATGTATTCAACACAATTCCCCCGCATCAATCAAAGAAATCGTAGCCTACCGAATACCGGTTATCTACAAAACCCCAGGCTTGGAATGTGTAGCTCATTCAGACCCATTATAGTGCAATTACGTGCGCACGGTCACGAGTACAGGACACGACACGCAACCGATGGGACTCGCGTGCATCGATTACGGAGGTCTTGCACTCGGATGCCATGCATCCGAACAGCAACAAGTCGGACGGACGTTCACGTGGCCCATTTCACCTTTTTCCTTTTCCAGCTCGTGAAACAAATAGAATCATCAATTATGCTATGGCAGATCCAGCCATAAAAGGGTGAGTAGTTTGTCTCTCTGTCACCCATTTTTTTGGTGGGTCTTTTACCTTTGCAACTTCTTCGGAGCGGTTCAGTTGGTTGTTTTTTGCTTTTTTGAAGCGAGCAATTAGTGTGGAGACTCCTTTCCGGTCACGTGTCGATCGAAAACGCATGCTTTAGGTCGTTGAGGCAAGGGTAGGACGGCGTCGGCGATGAGGTGACAGGGTGGATAGTTAAAGGCACTCCCTGTGGCCTTAGGGATGGGGACGGGTTGCGCCATCCTCCACCCATGGGTCCGATGGGTTGTGTGTTTTCACACCATTGTGTGAGAAATAATTTGCTAATGCCAGACGCCCTTTGGCGCAGTTTAATGTTGTCAACGTTATGTGAATGAAATAAACGGTTGTTCTGGACATGCGAAAAATATGAAATTAAGTTATTTTGCTTCATGGTTTTGCGGAAAAGGAAAAGAAAATTAACAATCAAGCATTGCCATTTACTACGACTTAAAAATCTCATCTCACTGGTATGCAAGTTTAACCATTTTCAATGATTTCGCTGAGAATCTGGCATTCAATAATTTGCATTTTCAAGAACCTCCATTCTTCTGCCAACTAATGAACACTGGACGTGATGGACAAGAACCGCGACAAAAAGGGTGTCGCTCGTAAAAGGCCACTTTGCACCTTCCATTGCGTTTCGGTACGGTGCATCATTGACACGGTCCCGGTCCGGCGCACAATAAAACCGGCATCCATTGCCACCAAGTTACGCCCGAGCCTCGAGTGGCTCCCATTGAGGAGAGAAATTAATTTTATATGAAAGAAATTCCGTCATCCAAACCGTCCGTCGGTGGCCGGGATACCTTTTCTCACGATGACCCTTTCTTTTCAGCAGCATCTTCAGACGATATTGAAGGCAATGCACGGCAAAAAGGTGTGCCTCAAGGTGTGAAGTACGCTGCATCAGTGTCCTCGAGAATCATAATACATAAACACACACATACACACACGCGCACCCGTCGAATCGATGCATCCGCGGGCGATGCACCGTCGGACCATTTGTCGGCGTGCCAGCCTTTTACAACCTGCCGGCGTAAGAGGATCGTAAAACTGCATCGGATCATCTTACGGCACAGATCCCACGATCAAACCGGACGGTGCGGTGCTGATTGATACTTTACAGGAAACAGAATGAAATCCCTCGAGCCACAAAGTGGACCCCAATATCCGAAAGAAAGACCGTTGCAAGGGTTTCCCTGTTTTTGTTTGATTGATTACGAGCGATGTTGTTCATTTTATGGACACGAAATATCACGAATCCCGTCCGCACGATTGCTACCGGCCGCGGTGTTGATTGTTTGTCCTCAAAAAGTGTGTATGTTTTGATTAATGTTCAAGAGATTAATAATGGACCAGGGTTTATCGAAAGGAGCTACCTGGACTTTTCACTTCTGCACTTGATTTTAAGGACAAAACAGGATCTTTCATCCCTAACAGTCATGCGGACAAAAGGATTGTAAAGGACTCTTTCTATGTCATTTTTTAAATTTGATGTAAGACATTGAAGCGTGACATGAATCAAACACGCTAACATGTGAATTATAAAAGTTAGTTTCATTAGTGATGGGAAAAAGTTATGCATGAATATATAACGAAGTAAAGTTAGTTAGTTTAGTATAAAGAAAAAAACAATGCATCTTTAAATACTGAATGGGTACTTTCGATTTCGACTTTCTAAATTATGAGTGCATCCGAAAAATACGAGCTCTAGGTCGATTTTGATTGGAAGCTGAACTCGATCGACGTTTCCATATAACAATTCTCATCTTTATCTAAGTTGATGTCAACTGATTCGCTTCGATATTTCGATGTTTTGTAAGTTGAAAGGGTAATTTCCGTGATCTAGATTTATTTTTAAAGTATTCTTCGAATCATTTTAGAAGTCACCATTAAATTTGACCAATCACATGGCACAAATAAAAGCAGTAAAACAAAATAGAGTAAAAGTAAGGATGAAAAGAACAAACTACTGTTAGCGCTGCCAGAAAAGAATAGAAAATATAATCAAAGAAGGCTTGGTAAAACGACATGGAAAAGGTTAGCAAAGAAATAAGGCGGTTACAGTCAAAACTTTGAGAGAAGAAGTTGTAGAAATTTTTTTTTTTAGTTGATGGAGGTTTGATGGAGGTTTGATAGAATTTGATGGAAAATTGATGAAATCGATGTAAAGGAAATTTGGTGAAATATAGATGGAAATTCGAAGCCAATGAAAGCATCTACTAAACACGACTATTTAGTTATTTTCCGAGATAACAACTACCAAACCTATTCTAAAACTCAAAAACCTAAATACAATCCTTAACCAAAATGTAACTGAAAGAAAAGTTGTGAAACATTTTACTGATCTCGCAAACACAGTGTCCTGTTTTTTTGGAGTCAATTTATCTATCTTGTAATGAAATTCGATCGCCTTCCATTCAGCCCTAGGCGATGGCCATAGGTAAGGAGTACAAATGGAAGGAACAAGGCCATCAAAAGGATCCCTGGCCGGTGCTCTTTCAGTCAGGCCTGATCGAAGCGGACGTCCATTGCGAACAGTGAGCCAATTGCGAACTCGGATGGGCTCGCTGAGTAAAATTACCAACCCTGGTGCGGGAGACGGTAAAAGATCGAATTACTTACGAACCAATAAGTCGCAAATGGGCGCAGAATTTTCGTCGGTCGACCATTTTCGCCCCCCTGCCACTTTCTCGGGGAAAGTAACCCACCCAATATGGTGGGTGCAGCCAGGAGCGGTCGAACGGTGACACAGATCAATCAGCCCGGCAAGCTTTTAAAATATCAAATTAAAATGGACGCCATCGGTCCCGTCGCCCCTTTCTTGCCGCCCGTAACCCCTTCCCTTCTGGCCGGGCGCTATTTAGGGATTAGTTTCGACCGCTTACCGATGGACGGAGATGGGATCGATCGGCGGACGTAGTGACGAATGATGATTTATGAGGGGTATCAGAAAGGCGAACCACCATGACGTCTGAGATTGGCCCGAATGTTCCGCACGTTTGGGAGTGAGTGAGTGCCCAAATTGAATTGATTCTGCACGGTCGAACTAAATATTCCCGTACCCACTAGCGATAATTAATGTCCGCCGTGGTCCGAGCGATGGACATGATCCACCGGATGCAGAATATAAGAATATCGCATTGTTATTTATCTTTCTATTTGCCAAAGTACTCAGATTCCCACCGAACGAACGGTCGGCAGTGGGCCGGTTCGGATGGGTAATCGTAGACGGGCCATACTTTCACCGTAAAGGACTTCCATGGCCTGCCATGGTACCGGATTTGGCATCCTTCTGTGTGGGCTTTTAGCGTTGGCAGATTATTGGGAACGGAGCGGCCGCTAAAGGTAGGTAGAGGGCTTGAAGGGTGAGTGCATTAGCCAGAAAGGATATGGGATATATTCATTTATTTGATTAAATTTTTGGAGCTCTGTTTGTACACTCACTTCCGGTGAAATGCATGTGAGTTGGGAAAAAACGAGCAGGGAAATTGAAGGATTGTAATAGAATATTGGAACGCTCAGCGAGGATAAGGTGAGGAGGATTCGGGGAACTTTGCCTATATGAAATCCAACTTATTAGCTTATTATTGTTTCATCCAAAATGATCCACATGATTCACGTTAAACCAGTTGATAAACCTTAATAAACATATTTTGCATAATATCGTTGCTTCTTCTGTATTCTTCACACAGTTTTTACCTTTGATCTTTTTTTTGGCTTACTAAACACTTTCGTTAAAAGTTGTACAAACCAGGAAAAAAACCCCCGCAGGAAAGCAACAGAGATAACGGCTCGGAACTTTAAGGAAAAGAAAATCTTTTATTAGAAATGCGAAATTTTTTATAATAAATGAAATTGTGCATACCAGGTTTCTTATTTTTATGTATTTTAATTATGTATTTTAATTAGAATGCTCACATCATGACGAGTGGTCTCTGCCCTAATTTTAATGATAGATTTATCTCATTCAAAAATCACAAAGTGAGATTTTTCCTGATTTGGTTTTACTGTTGGAAAGAAAGTTGGAATTTTTAAATAGAATAGCCTATTTGTCAATTAACATTTAGTCTGCGAACCAGTAGGAGTATAGTACCCCTCAAATGATTTTTTTTACAAAACATGGAACTTTTAGATTTAGAATTATTGATTTAAAAAATATCCGTTAGCCGAGATTAGTGTAAAAAGCTACGCCTGGAGTTCAAGATTTAGACAGGTAGTTTTGAAAACAAGGTTACTAAAACAAAGCAGTATCAAGATAATTAAAGGTTTTCACTTGCACACGGTTGCTACTGCCAAGCTGTGCCATAAAAATGGAAGTAGTTCTCAAAATTACCACTAGAGGGCGCTAGATGACTCAAATTTTAAATTTGAATAATAATCCGTTGTGGCTCGACCGTTTAATAAAACGGGGGATGTAATTGTTTAGTAGCATTTGAAACAATTTATTCAAGAATTTCCAACATCAAAGTCAAACAAGTTGCAGCTAGGAATAAAGTGAAATTTAAACGAACACACACGTTTTCAAACTTGCAACAACAAACACACTCCTCCCAAAGTCCATTTGGCCGACTTTTCCTTCGTTTTCAAATTGAAGGTCCACACGAAGGTCGGACCGCGAATGCTGGAGCAGAAAAGAAAATTTGGGTTAGAAATTGTCAACCATTTTGACGCAGAAAAAAAAAATAAAAAAACACCACACGTACCGTGTTTTGTATACCGGGCACTCGTAAATGTTTTTCGTCTCCTGCTTGTCCTGCGTGATCGCTTTGATGTAGATGACAGGCATTTGGGGGAACAGCTCCTTCATCAGCGAGTTGGCAATCGAGCCGACGTTCACGTCCCAGCGAGCGCCTTCCATGAACAGACCGTTCACGTACGCACCCTCCCTCGGCGGGGCGCTAAAGTCCTCCTTCCACTTCTTGGTCACGTCGCAGCTCAGGCACATCTTGTCCAACGGCCACTCGTTTTTGCGCGCCGTCTGCTGCATGATGGCCGTGAGGAAGCTCTGTGGATTGAAGAACCCGGCCAGCCACACCGAGGAGGGCAGGTTGAAGTCGTTCGACCACGCCTCCAGCTCCTTGATGCGCATCAACAGGTCGGCGAACCAGGACTGCAGGCCGTGCATCGACGGGTACGCCCGCTTGGTCCAGCCGTCCGGCACCTGGTCGAAGAAGAGGGCCTCTTCCAGCCGCTCCATGTCGGAGGTGATCGTCAGTTCGCCCTTCAGCCCGAGCAGCAGCTCCCGGAGCGAGCGTTTCAGCTCACGCACGAGGATGTTCATTCGCTCGCACTCCTGGAACGCGACGATGATGAATGGCGTCCGATCTTCGACACGCGCCATCAGTTCCACCATATTGAACTCCTCCGGTAGCTTGTCCAGAAAGTCGTCGATGGTGTTCTTCACGACGTCCTCGCGGCTGATGGAGGCACTGCTGGCGGAACCCGAATCGCGTGGCTGCAGCTCGAAGATGGTCCGGAACGCTTGCTCCGAAAGTGTGGTCAAGAACCCTATCTCCGCGTTCGGATGCAACCCATAAAGATGGGGCGATTCCGAGGGCAGATTATCATCGATGTAGCTGTGGTACCCGGCATAGTCGAGGTTCGGAGGAGCGGGGAATCCGGTGCACAGGTTCAAATCGCCGTCCACCAGCTCCGGCTGCATGAACTCCTCCAGGTACGTCCGGCACAGTCGACGGTCCCAATCGTCCGTGATGTGCCCTCCGTACATAATCTCCCCGAAGAGGTACCGCAGGTCCTCCCACGGCACGCGGTTGTTCGCCTCCAAATAGTTGTACAGCACGTACACGCTGATGGTGAGATCACCGACGTTGAACGGGTACACCCGGTTCCAGCCTTGCGGGCCGAACTTGCGGCGCTCGGCCACCACCGCATGGAAGTAGCAGAGAGAGAACAGGATTGCCTTGAATTCGGCCTCCTTGCCACACATCTCCAGCGTTTCCTGGGTGAAGTTGTCGAGCGCCTTGTGCACATTCGCCAGCATGCCCGTCGGCGGTTCGTTGGTGATCTTGATGGCCGACTCCAGGATGCCCTGGGGAATGATGTGATATTCCGCCGAAGGCGCCGGCTCACCACTGATAAACAAGCGGTAGTTCGCGTGCGCCCCTTCTTGAGTCGCTTCCATCTTTTTCTCCAGCGTCGGCAGCCACTTCGCCACCAGGTGAATGTTTTGCAGTATCACCCAGTGACCATCGCGACAGGCCACATCCATCGCTGCCTCCGCCACCACCTCCTGACCTTGCCCGAGCGATACGTTGTAAAAGTTGCCATAATCGGACGAGTACTTCATACGCTTGCCCAGCTTTTCGACATCCTTCAGCGGATCGACACCGGGTGAAAGGATGAAAAACACCGGAGTTGAGGCGCTCGACTCTTCGAACGACTTGGCAAACTCCACGGTGCGGGCCTCCACATACCGAGCGCCAAGCTTTTCCTCCACAAAGTACCGTACGGCGTAGGTCATCCGATCCGGACGCAGGCAGCGCATGATGCAGAGTCGCTGTAGCGCGTTCTTGTTCTTCCACTCACCGGGCATCTTCTCCCGCTCGGGGCACTCCGATTCGACCAGCTTGCGCCACCGTTTGGCCGAACCTTCGATATCCTTGTCGAGCGCCCGGAACTCGTCCATGTTCGCCAGTGCCTTAATGCCACCCCATCCGCTGTTGGACAGAAAGTCGAACGGTGACGTCAGGTTGGGCAGGTACGGGAAGCGCAGCAAAAAGTCTAGCTCCACCGGATCGATCTCCTTGGCGTGCAGCAGTATCTGGATTGCCATCTGGGCCATAAATATGAGTTTATCCTTCTCAAACAGGCCCCGTGTGGTGTACATATGCACGGCGAACGTTATCGAATCGATCAGGTTGGTGACACGTTCCTTCAACCGGTCGGCCGGAGCCGTCCTGGCGATGGCATCCTTGAAGACCGTCGTGAACGCCTTCAGCGAGAACTGATAGATGGGATTGATCTTGTGCAAGTCGTTCAGGATGAAGTACAGTATGGAGGCACGTTCCGCGGCCGCTCGGTAGCTTTCACGCGCCACATCAATCTGCTGGGACGTTTTCCTACTCTCGCGCACCTTCACCTCCACCTCGGCGGCTGTCTTCTTCGTCTTCTCTAGGTTCAGTACGAGCGATGCGTCCTCGAGCACGTTTTCGCCGGCCGACGAAAGGCGACTGAGCAGATCGTCCTCCAGCAGCTTGAGTGTTATCTTAAACTTGTTCTGTTCCGTCGTTAGGTCCGCTTTTTGCTTCTCCAAATCGGGCCGTTCTGCCTTGACCACTTCCGCGAGCAGTTGCTCCTCCAAGCCATCGCGCGTGACGGTGAAGTTGATGAGAGTGGTTTGCGCCTGCATTTCCGGTTTGTAGTGCGGGTTGGCCAGCTTCGTCTGCAGGATGAGCTGGAACGAAGGGTTGTAATCGATCTCTTTTTCACCCATCCGCAGACAGCGCCCCTTCTTGACCAACATTCGACCGAGCAGCGGGTCCAGCACGGCATCGACGGTTTCACCAATGTTTTCGATAAGCAAGATCTTCCCATTTACTACACACTTCTCGATCGCGTCCAGATACCCCCGTGCCGTAAGCCTTAGGACCGTCAACTCGTCTCCGTATCGCTGCTTGATCCACTTGATACCTTGTCTGGAGGGGATAAAGCAATTAGAACCATGAATCGGTGATGCTTTCGAAACTACTACGAAAGTATTACTTACAGTTGTGGATCGATCATCAGTGGCCAACGTGAGGAGTACGTCAGTATGGTAGCGTTCTCGGCCGACATACGATCTGACGGTAGACCCTCGTTGTTCCAGGAGGCGATCATGGCGTCGTCGCAGATCAAACTCAGTGGATCGACACCTTCCGTGAACGGTATCATCGGCCGCGACATGCGGAATGTGGGAATCCACAGTTTTTCCTGCAGCTCGACGCGGTATCGTCTGGTGAAGCAACCGACATAGCTGATAAAGCAAGCAATCAATAGCACATCACCCGGCAGGGTCACCGTTTGACCCTTCAGCGTGGCTATCGATTCCCGCCATCGCACATTCTCCGATGCCAGTCCGTTCACCAAACGATGCGCCAGATCGATGGTAAAGGCGGTCTTGTCGGCCTCATCCTGGCACTTTTGCTTTTCGGCCAGCGCGTTGTTAAACGCCGCCTGGATCACTCCCAGCTTGTCCTCCAGCTCGGTAATCTTCGTCGTCAGCTCCATCAGTTTATCCTGCGCATCCTTCAGCTCCGTCTGCGCCTCGTTGAGGGCACGCTGCTTCGGTTCGACCACCTGGTACACCTCGTAGAACTTATGTATATTGATGACCCAGGCGGATAGGCCGGCCGCAGCGATCGATTTGGCCCGAATCTTGTCCGGATCAAACTCCGGATCCTTCAAGTACAGCTGCAGCGCCTTGATCACGTCAGGATGAATGTGTTCCTTGTCGTAGTAGAGGAGATCGTTCAAGAAAACATCCACCTTGTTCATGATCATCTTGCACGACTTCCAGCTTCGATCCTTTGGGATTTTGCCCTTCGGAGAGAACAGCACCAGGACCGCAGCGCACACGTTCACCACAGCATCCGGCGGCGACCCGAACGACTTCAGTTCGGTTAGGTTCGTTTTGTCCAGCGTATCCAGCGCCTCCTGAGCCGCGAGCAGTGCCGGTTCCGCCTTCCGTAGGTCCTCCTCGCATATCTTTGCCTTCGCACCGACATCTTCCTCGATCACGCGCACCTTCAGCTCCTCCTCGGCGGCAATACTTTTCTCCTTCTTTACCTTCTCGTTCTCGGCACCGACCACTTTAATCAGCTTATCCGCTTCCTCGTTTTTAACCTTCAGCACAATCTCCTGATCGGCCAGTTGCAGCTGCAACGAATCGACCTGCTTAGCGCACTCGGCCAGTTTCAGGATACCACTTTCCAGGCGATGGATTCGTTCGTGTAGCTCGAGTGTTTTGTCCGTGAGTAGCTTGGCGTACAGTGAAATCAGCTCCAGAAACGATTTCGGTGTCGTATAGTTATAACGTCGTTCATTCTGAAGATATGTCTGAGACATTTCATTAACCGTACCGTGCACATAGGACATGAACACGGCAATCGGTTCTACTAGTTCCGGCTACAAACAGGAAAAATAAAACAAATACGAATGTATTAAACATTGAAATGAACTTTCAACACCAACCATTTTGAACGAACGAGTATACTTACGGGCAAAACTTCTACCTCCGACAGGAATCGTATCGAAACCGACTCCAGTGCATTCTTTGGCCATTCGTGGAACCAATTAATTGCGGTACAGTTCACGATGGCGGGGAATTTACGAGCCCGGACGCGCAGTGTCGATCCAACCGGTGAAAAGCATAGCACTAGCTTCAACGACTTGCGTACCTTCTCGATGAAATACTTCCAGACGTTTTCCTTCGTGTCCATTATGCCCAACTGCTTCACTTCGTTCCGTAACGCATTGATGATGTTATCGATTTCATCCTCCGCAAAAAGCTCGGGAATTTCTCCCGACGCTAGCAGATCGTTAATCAACACCAGGAACGCTTCCTCGGCCACCTGCGCGTCCGTCATCAGGAACATGCAGGGAACATTTCTAACACCAGCCTTCATGTACATCACGGCCAGGTCCGTCTTTAGGTCCGCGATGCCGTAGCCCTTTCTCAGCTGGATTTGAAATACCTCCAATCCTGCAATGCTGGCGGCAAGGCGCGCCAGAGACTGCTTGCCGGAACCGCCCACACCGATCAGTAGCGCATTGCCCCGCGGACCCTCCAGAATGCGGCTGATGCGACAGATATGGCTCATTGCGTCCTCGAACAGAACTAAATTCATAGCACCGACCAGTTCGTTGTAGTTGGCTTGGGCTTCTTCCAGAGTTCTGTTGAGCGACTCCCAGCTCTGTACCGGCATATACTTGGGATCGGCCAAGCCCTCGGCAAAGTGCGAATAGATTATGGGCTTCGAGAACACCTTGGTTTCGTCTATTTCCTCGAACGATTTCTTCACCACGTCTACGACGAGCTTATTGAAGTTGTCAATGTCCCGCTCTTCCAAGAGCTTATCCCCATACACACGGGTGGCCTCGTGAGCCCAGAGTCGAATCAGCTGGTTCGGTTCCTGACACGTTTCTCCGTTACCAAACAGCATCCCTTGGAAGATGTTCGCCAAATCGCGCATGTTGAACACGTAATGAAACTTGATCGCGGTCGGAAGGAACATCTGGCCCATCTTGGTGTGCAAGTTCAGCGCGCAGGTGACCAAGGCGGCGCAGATTTTCTGCGTCGCCAAGTTGAATTTGTTCAATGGATTCGAGAGGTGCTGCGACAAGACCGAGTAGTAAATGTGGTACAACGGGTCGCCAGTCGGAAAGCTGACCGCAAACACGCAGAAATGACGCTGTAATCGTGGATCGATCGTAAACGAGCCGGCCGTTGGGTTCATGCACGACACAAACTGGCAATTGTGGATATCCTTCAGCGAGAGCTTTGCCCGATCGTACCAGTGGTGATAGTCCATGAACTGGCGTATCAGCGTATGCGGCTGGACGGTACCGTACGTGTCGACCTCCGGCATGTTCATGTCATCCACGAAGTAAACCATCGTCTTGTTACCTGGCGGGCCGTAGTTCCGGCCGGCCTTCTTCTCCAGTGGTTTCTCGAGCACACGCTGCAGCATCTCGGAGGTGGTGTAGAAATTGAACGGTACATTGGTCACTGCGTACTTGTACGACAGGCTGCTCAGTTTGTCCGCCACGATGACACTTTTACCAGATCCAGCACCACCAACCAGCATGACCGGATGTCGCTGCTCAATCAGTATGTCCATAAACCACCGGAGGCGTGTCGTTTCCGTCGTCGGAACCAGCATCGACTGGAGCGGTATATCGGTGTCCAGCTCGAACGTCGGCACCAAATCCGTCCAGGGGTTGAATTTTTTCGTTTCCGGATCGATGTAGTAGCTGAAAATGGTACCACCCGGCGGAAAGCGTATCGCTTTGAACTCGTTAATCCACCACTTGTGGAACTCGTTGCGCCAATCCACCATCTGATCCTGGTACAGCGCCGACCCGAAGCCCCAGATGACGGCAAACACGTAGTATACCTCGTACCACTCCTTCGGGCACTCGGGTGGAAGGTTCTGGGGCGTCAGCAAACAATCCAACAGGTGGCAAGTCATCTGGATCATTGCAATCTCGGATATTGGGGTGATCTTTTTGAAGCGTCCGTGCGCATCCATCAGCGGAGGAATGTACTTATCGAACAAAACCGAAAGGATACCCTTTTCGGCCTGCGTCTCACGCGAGTCAATCCACGAGGCAACGAACGGATTCCAGCCGAGATCCTGTGGGTTGATGTACAGGATGCCGGCTCGTGATACCGTGGCGGGGGTCGCAGTTCGGAGGTTAGAAATTTCAAACAGAAGACGCATCTCCTTGGTGAGAGCGATACGCTCGTTGCTGGCAAGCGTGAGCACCTTGTTGTCGTCCATAACCGTGTTCAAGCTTTCGATCCACATGGGGTCGATGTCACCGTCGAGCACTATCCACTTCGGTCCCGTGCCGGGCATGTTAGCCTGGTCGCGCATGATCACCGAAAACAGCCCATCTTTCCACTCTCTCGTCGCCGGGTTGATAATTCCAAACAGCTCATCGTTGGTGACCGCCTTCGGGTTTAGGTCGTTGAAGTGCGGCTTGCGCTTTTGGTTTTGGTATGTCTTAAACAGTGCCTTCCACACTTGCGTTTTACCGGTGCCCGCGTTGCCGACAATAAACACCGAGTGGCGCACGGCGAACAACTCCTCCAGCTGTACCACCTTCAGGATAAAGTTATCCTCCGGCTGAAGCTTCATCTCCTGGGTAGACCGACGGATTAGCTTTTCGAAATCCGGCGAACGTTTTCGGGGAACGTCCAACGCCGGGAAAAGATCGCCGATGAGTCCCATGAACACCGGCACATCGTCGGTAACAATTTTGGGGATGTTAAAGTCACGCAACGCTCTCATCAGGACCTGGTCTTCAGGTCGCTCACGGTCACTCCGCTGGGTGGGCGATAAAAGAAACACGAATTAAGATATCCACCGGCACCGGTAGGTTTAAAGTAATGTTTCGCCTTGTGCCGTTACTCACCTTCAGCGATCCGGCCACCACCAGCACCGACTTGATGGCACGCAGGCCCCAGTCGTAATGGTCCTGCTTCGACAGGAGCTCCTTGCACAGCGTGTAAAGGGTAATAAACTTACGCGCCAGCAACCGAGCTTCCTGGAAGCCCTCGGCGACGAGCATGATTTCGCAAATGAGCTCAAAGTCCGGCACCACCATGGCGCAGGGGCGGAACAGCGCCTTCAGATTCTCCGGTAGCTCCGTGCGTCCGGCGTACCCGGGATTCATCGTGATGAAAATTCCCACGGTGGGCACGAGCGAAATGGTCTCGCCCATAAAGTTAAATATGGTTTTCTTGCCCTATTTATATGCAAATTTAATTATCATTTCAAAGTATCGTTATGGTGGCCATTCGCGGTGTGACCGACCGCAGTTCAAGTGGAAGCGGATGTGGGTGTGAATAAAAAGAGTGAGTAAAGCGAGAAAAGAAACAATTTTAATGTTTAACAATGGTGTGACTTATTGAAGCGCAAGTAAATTCAGCGGCCAAATCATGCATTTGCCCCAAGGACGCAACGAGATGCAGTACTGCCAACAGAACGATAGTGACAGGAAGAGGAGTTCTATTATGCTAGCGTATATAGAAAAACCAAAACAAAATTGCTAAGAGTGATGCGGTATTGAGTAGAAATTGTAATAAAATAGAAGTGAAGCCAAACTACAACATAGTTTTTGTGTTTTCCATTAGCGAAAACTGATTAGTTCTTCTTTCGACCATTGTTGCGCCATCCTCTTCTGCCTATACGCGCGTACGTGTATTCAGTTCAATTTGTTTTACATATTTTTTGAAACGAATCCGTTAAACTATCAAGATTATCAACAAATCTACTCGTCCATGGCACGCGGCGTCTCGTTAGGTTTGTTTTTACCCGAGCTCTCAGCCGGTGGATCACTGCTGGCCTGCAGCATCTCTTGCTGCTTCAGCACGTTCCAGTCGTAGTTGAAGTCGTGATGGTGGTTCATCCTGCGAAGCAAAATTCGGAACACCTGTCTCAGATACATGTAGTCAGGTTCCTCCTCGAAGCGCAAACTGCGGCAGTAGTGGAGGTACGAGGCGAACTCAAGCGGAAAGCCCTGGCAGAGCACCTCCACCGAAGTTGACATCTTCTTCTCGGTGATCTTCTCGTACTTCTGCTTCTTGGTGGTCGCCTTCAGACACTGCCAGGGCAACGAGCCGCGGTTGAGGTACATTAAGACGTAGCCGAGCGACTCCATGTCGTCACGGCGGCTCTGTTCGATGCCGAGGCCCGTGTTGATCGACGCGTACCGGGCCGTGCCGGTCAGGTTCTTACCCTCACAGTAGGAGATGTGGGTGCGCGTGTGGATGTCACGGTACTGTTTTGCCAGCCCAAAGTCGATCAGATAAAGCTTGCTCGCGTGGCGTCCGATGCCCATCAGGAAGTTGTCCGGCTTGATGTCCCGATGGATGAAGCTGTTTTTATGCAGATACTCCAGCCGACTGATCATTTGATCGGCTAGCATCAACACGGTCTTGATTGTCAAGCGACGGCCGCAGAAATTGAAAAGATCTTCAAGCGAGGGGCCGAGCAGGTCCATCACCAAAACGAAGTATCCGCGCTCTCGACCGAAGTAGCGCATGCTCGGAATACCGAACCCACCATTCAGCACCTTGTATACCTTATTCTCGTCCATGAGATGCGGGTGGCTCGAGATGGTCTCGATCTTCAGTGCCACTTCCTCGCCACTGGTGATGTCGATTCCCAGGTAGATTTTGCCGAACGAGCCCGATCCGATTTCTTTAAGTATCCTAAACCTGCCAGCTACTATTTGTCTATTCATGTTGACGGCTGCGCAACAAAAGAGGAATGACTTCCGTTTATTCTAACTGACACACGGCTGACAGTTCTTTTATCCCTTCTGTCACTATCGTTCGTTTTGGCAGCAGCGCATACAGGGTTTTGCCACCCAATTTGCTCGCGCAACTTTATGCAGTTGCACAAGAGATGAGATTAAATGATGATTTCAATCTACATTCAGTGCGAATATATTTATACATGCAGTGCAGTAAATTTTCTAGACTAGCTATTACAAGTAGATTGAAAAGCATAGACAAGCAACTCGGTAAAGTTTTCCTAAAAAATGTACACGAGCATTATCGTGAGAAGATAGTAATTTTTTTGCGAATGAGAAGATTGTAAGTTTTTTAAACTAAACTCTTGTACATATTGCAGAAACGAACAAATGTATGTCAGAATTACGTTATAAGAAATAAGAGTTGGGTTTAGAAGGGGTATCAAAAACTAGAAACATCCCGCTAGGCGATTTCGAGCAATCGTTCTAAAAACGTTCTAAAATGAAACAAACATCGAGCAGTTTTGTACGGGAAGTAGGACGAAGTAGAACGACTGCTCGAAAACGTGCTGCTTTTGTTTCATCCCCATACAAAAAAGTAGAACGTTTGTTCCGTGCGTAGGACGTATTTAGGATTATATTTCGAGCTGCCGGCAGGGATATCGCTAGGCAGCTCGAAATATCGTCTTAAAAACGTCCTACGCGCTATGGTGAGTAGGACAAAGTAGGACCACTGCTCGAATCATACTGCTCGTTTCATACCGATACGTTTGTTCGAGCGTAGGACGTTTTTAGAACGATATTTGGAGTTGCCTGGCGGGATTACGCCAAAGGTTCAATTCTTTTGACGATTAATTCGATTGAAGTCCGTGCTGAGGCTGACTGTAACAGTAGCTTTTACCAATCTGGTAATTGTTAAAAACTTTAACACGTTTAACTAACCAACTGCGTTAATTGTCAGACCCACGGATAATCCGATCCAGGATAATCAACGTTCCGCTGCACTAACATGTAATTGCCGTTAGCCATTGCCTACTGATCGTAAAGATAAATGAACCAACGCTATTAGGCGGCAATAGTACATCAAATGATATGCAGCAACTTCTACCAAGGTTTGATTTGGGATTCTTTTGGGGATCAATCATACTAACACGTGTTTGGCCATCCTAGAGTGCGTTAGTTACAGTAGACAAATTACCTTACTATCGCTAAGGGTTGCATACTTTTTCCCTCCCTATCATTATAATACCACAAACAATCATTTTACCACCAAAGAGAAAGAAACAGTTCCATTACATAGGCGGCTACATTCTCATTACGTCACACACAAATCTCATGGATAATCTCAAACCAACCAGAGGGTACCTTACCTTGATTGCGTCCTGAATCGATTTAACCTGTACCGCCACCACGGACAGCACCTCCACCGAGATACGATTGAACTCGTCGAAGCAACCCCAGGCACCGGTCTGCGATAATCCTTTGTAGATGTTGCCACACGATTTATAGTCCATCTGCTCGGAGCAGTTGAACACGTACACCATGATACCGAGCGCACGGCCAAGATCTTTCGTCGTTTCCGTTTTTCCTGTTCCGGCAGGACCGGCCGGTGCACCGCCCATGATTAAATGCAGAGACTGCCGAAAGCGGGCGATAGGAAGAGCAATAAATATCGACATCTTTGAGAATGGAGGATGGTTTACCAACCTGCGTCAAGGTGATGTAACAACGGTCCGTAAGAGGAGTGATTACCAAACGTGGTGTATTTCCCAAATACTCGTAATCGTACCGGAACTGGGCATCACAAATGTTTGCGAAACAGTCCTGCAGCGTGTCGTCCCATCGGTGACGTAGTTGGCTTTGCCATTGGAACGCTTGGCCAGTTTCGACCTTTTGCTGGATCATTTTGGCCACCACGTCTCGCGAGTGTACGTCGATCGTGCAGATGGTCATGATCTTCTGCCGATCACCCTGACTTAGGTCTCCGCAAAGAAGAATGATAAGCGCGTTCAGCTGGAGGATTTGCTTCTTCTGGTAGTCTTTGAGGGCATTTTCGTAACCCTCTTCCAACTTTGCGAACGCCACGTTCACCTCCGTCGTCCACCAAATTTGTGTGGCACACAGGGCTGGCTGGGCCGGCCAATCAAAGATCCACGCATCACGAGGCTTTTCTTCGTAAGCCGACACGGACCGCTCGAAAAGATCACGCAGCGTTACGCGCATCGAATCGGTGATGCGGTTCAGCCAGATCTCAACCTTTCCGTCGCAATCGCACGGATCCTTGAAAGCGACGAACTCTTCGTTCTCCTTCGAAATCATCCCGAGGGCCATCTTGGACGATCCCTTTTCGAACCGCAGCTTGGCGATGGAGTCGTACAGTTTCGTTAGGTGTTTGGCCACCATTTCCGGCTGGTTACCGTTCGATAGGATGTCCAGCAAGTCGGCCGACGACACGAAGTAGAACCGGGGATACGCCAACCGTTTTGTTTCCAGATAGTCATTCAGTGCCTTCTCGCACAGGATAAGCTGATCGAGCAGTCCCTCCAGTTTCTCGTACAGACCCGGTCGGTTGGTTGCCTTCACTATATTGGGGGTGGCGAAGATAATGGCCAGCAGCGATTTGAACTCCCGGTCGATGTCATCGAAACGCTTCGAGTCATCCGGCAGCTGGTTGCGAATGTCCTCCGAGCCAATGAAGATACTCTCCAGATACATCCACTTGCGCTGAACCTCAAACCAGGCCGTAATAACCTGATCCGCGTTCGAAAGGGACAGCTGCCACCGGGAGACCTGGTCCAGGAAGTAGGCGATGTACTTGGAGGACAGCAGATTCTGTAGCTGCACCTGATTCTCTTCCAGCATTTCGATGACCTCCTCCGACACCTTGAGCAGCTTTAAATTGGTGCGCTCGTGGGATTCGAACTCGAACGCCAGATCCTTCCAGGCAATTTCGAGATCGTGCAGCATTTTTTCCATCGCCATCTCTTTGACCGATTTATCGACAATCGTTTTCACTTCCTCCTCGTAGTTGTGCAGGTTTAGCTCGAGCAAATCGGCCAGCGTGGTGGAGTCCACCATTTGGAAACGAACCTACCGAAAATGACCGAATTAGTTGGATGATTGTAAGGCCAGCAGAAAAAATACAAAATAAAAAATCACACATACAATATATCCGTGGAAAGTTATACAAAGAAAATAAATTCAAAAACAAAAAAAAAAATAACTGAAGCTGGTTAGTAGAAAGGCAAGAGAAAGGTGATTATTTTTAATTTTAACCCAACGCTCCGCTGTGAAAACATAAACACGAAACTACACGATGCCAGAGGGCAGGGGAAAACGTTTAGCACAAACCAGCATTTCCTTTCCGTATGTTTGAATCAGCTGTACGACCCATGTTAACATTTTGCCGTGGCGGAGCATAGGAGCAGCAAAGGTAAGTGGGAGTAAAATTGAAAGAAATGTAGATTTTAATGCTCTGGTGCACACAACTGGGGGATTTTAATGACGTAAACAATCTGCAGAGTTTACAACGAGAGGCCACTTCAACACAGACGGCTGTTAAAGAGCGAACGGAAATACTGAACCCGTAACATAATTGGGAATCCGGTGCACTAGAATGCGACGGTGTACTTGACTCGTATGATTTTAAAGTTATTTGAATCGTTCGTAAATTTGTTAGAGTTCATTTGTTTTAGATTTTACCTTTAGGTAACTGCTACATGGAATTCAAAACTCTGCCAAACGTAATTAGTTACTTTTTGTAGCAAATATGGAACACTACAAACCTTTGTTGCGTGCATAAGCTCGAACCAATGGCGTTCACGGATGGCCGGATTCTGCAGCTCGGTAATGGCTCGCAAAGAGGTCATCAGGTTCTTTAGAATCGCTTCCAGGTGCAGGTACGGTGCCCAGTTTCGCATATCTTTGTCCAGCTGACGGATTTGCTTGCCATAGTTCTTACACTCGACGTCCATTGCCTCGACGTCGATTTTTTTCCAGGACGTCTTCTTCCAGTCGTTCACGCACGACTCCACGCTGTACACAAAGTCCCAGATTTGCTTCAACATTTTCACTTCCTTCCGGCACAGCCGAAGCTTCGTGTCGTCCGGTGGACTGAGCTCGAACAGTCCCGCCGAATCGGTTAGATTCTTCAGCTGTGTCTCCATGATGTTCAGCTCCAGATTGACCTGATCACAGATTTCGTACACATTCTTGCACGGTACCTTGAAGCACGACAGTTTCTTAAACCCGTCACGATACAGCTTCATGCGAATGTCGAACAGGCTGATGCGCTTGCGGATGAGATCCACCTGATACGCCTGGGCCGGTGCGATCTTTTCCCGCACCTTCTGGGCCGTCTTTTTCATGTGCAACCATCGCTCGGGCAGCTCGGTGAACTGTTTGTAGACCGTTTCGTTGAACTCGACGTTGTACGTCTTGAGCAAGTCGACGGTAGCTTTCAGTGGCTCGAACATGTTGTCGGTGGCCGCTTCGCGTTCCTTGATTTTGTTCAGCACGGAGAGAATTTTCAGCAGCGTGGGGAAATCTTCCTCGGCAGCGTCCATCCCGAGCACCTCATCGCACTCGATGCTAAACTCTTCCAGCTTTTGCAGGCTCATCACCACCCGATCGATGAGCGTCTGCTTGTAGATGTTCGACCAGGTGCCAATCTCGTGGAGTAGCTTGTGTTTGAAGTGGCGAAAATCTACCAACAACCACGTGTCGAAAACGTGCGACACTTCGGCCTGGTAGACTTCGTCAAACAGATCTATGTAGCTATCGATCTGAGCCTTGAATTGATCCAGCGTCGGAGCCACTTCCTTGAGCGGGGTCTCCGCCGACAGCAGCATTTCCATCTCGTCCTGGGTCAGCGGTCGCCCATACTTTAGAAACTGCGCTAGAACGCTGTGCTTATCGTCGAGCCAGAGGTAGTTGTAGTTGTCGAACTGCTTAACGTACTTCTCAGCGTCCCTGGTCGATTGAATGACCATGAGCATAATGGAATGTTTCATACGCTCGATGCCATCATTATTTCCAAGATGAGCTGTTAACAAGGCCAATAAACATTCGTTACTCGAAGCTCTAAGTCTTATTTTCATAAACAAGATACTTACAAATGTACGTTTCCAGACAAACATTGCCGTCTTCGTCCAACCGCTCGTTTTCCGGAGGTTGAGCAACGCGTGGAATCATATCCGACATACAATAGATGTCCGTGATCATGCTCTCGATGAGCGCAAAGAAACCGTCCGGATCGTATGGGTCCAGCGAGGGATAGAACCGTGTTTCCGGTGGATGCAGTTCGTACTTGATCTCGAATATGGGTTGATTGTGGCCAAGGCGGTTTTCCATTTCAAATTTGATGTACTTCACGCTAAGGTGTACCGCGTCCATAATTTCCTTGGAAACGATCGAGTCCACGTACTCCTCGTACGGTCGGAACAGTTCGAGTTGTGACATTGTCTTGCTCAACTCCGATTGATCTAACGATGGAACGTCGTCTAGCGTGTCTGCTGCAGACTGTTCTTCTTCCATCTCCTGCACTTCGATTGCAACACTTTCTGGTTGCGGTTCCCGTTGCTCGGAGGTCATGTCAATAAGGCTACTTTTCCGCTTCGATCCGGTATCGCTGGTAGAGGTCATTTTTTCTTCGCTTAACGCAACCAGATAGTCAAAGTATAGCTTGAAATTTTCATCCATAACCTTGTCGATGAGCTTCTTCGTGTCCAAACAGGCTTCCAGACGGCGCTGGACTATCAATGCACGGTTCTCTATGTTGATGAGCGAACTGGTATCGCCATTGAGACGCTCGTATAACGGTGTCTTACCCCAGCTCCGGATGCTGGCCTGTATTTTCTTCACGTTTGCTTGGGCCTTCAGAACACGCGAGTGCAAATTGTACAACTTTTCGTAAAGTCCATCGATGAACGTTTGTTGGAAATTGTTCCAGTCGATTTTTCCAGAGCAGGCCTCCTCCAGAATGGTATCGATTTCATCGATTTCCTTTTGAATCAACTCGAACTCACATGACGCGCTGTTTTTGCATATTTCGTTGTACCATTCGACAATGCGCGACAACTTCATTCTAGCAGCCTGAAAGTTTTTAACAAGTTAAAGAACTTTTCTTCCATGTTTCTCACAAACTATCCTACCCAGAGAGCTTCACCAGAGGCGTAAAATTGCAGTGCTTTGTCCGGTATGTTTCCTGTGGCCATACATTTTAGATAGCGTACCTCCGCCATGATGGTTTGAAGGACCTGATTGAAGTTCATGTCCAACAAGCGTGCGTCAGTTCGACTAAGCAGTGATTTACTCATGTAGTTCTCGATGTGTTTGGTGACGTCGGCAACCCAATTACTAAACAGCTGCTGTTCAAATTCCTCCAGTTGTTCTTTTAGCTGGTCCACTCGATATAACACGCGTTTTCCTTTTTCGTGCTCGAAAATCCTAGAAGTAATGATAGAACGAAAAAGTGTGTAAATCTAGAAATCATTTTCTATCTCAAGATATAAAACGTACGGTAGTTCAATCATCGCCAGCTCGGAAATTGGTTTTCGAATACGGTCGCGAAGCTTATGCACCCAGGCTATGGCCCCGGCAACTGGTGGAAACCCATCGTCGATGGGAATCCCGTTAAGTCCACGACTGTTGTACTCTTCCACGCCCTTCTCGTAGATAGTTTGCACCACTGCAATGTCGTCCTCGAACAGATCCACTATGCTGGACACTTTCATTGCACAATCTGGCCGAATGAGCGGTCGGTTGAGCAGACTACCCAACACCTGTACAAGTTTCATCAGCTGTTCCACATTGGAGCACTCCTCGAAGGCAATGACAAACTGGGCCGCAAGACGTCGCTCGAGCACGCTCGCTTTCTCCAAATATCTCTGCCGGTCCCGCTGGAACCCTTTCACGCGGGGATCCGGGTCCAGTGGGTCGTACTGGATCGATCCCCAGCGCTGGTAGAGTTTATTGTAGTCGTCGTAAATTTCCTGAATTTTACGACTTATCGCTCGTCCTCGCAGGCCACCGATTTCCACCTTTTCCAGCTTCTTGAACTCGGCAGCCGTGTTGAAGATGTCCTTGATCTCGTTCAGTCGCACGATATACATGTCGAGCCGCTCGAAGACGTCTCGGGGGCGGAAGGTCCAGTATATGGGCTGGGTGTTGGGTTTCTCGTACTCCGACAGCCGCGAGCGAAAATCACTGAACTCCGACCTAGGAACATTCAAATAAATTAATTGTCAATCACATTAATAAGTCTTCAGCACTTACTTGTAAAATTCCAGTGTATCAATAATGTGACTTATTTTGATCTGCGACTCATCGACCTCTCCCTGGAAAAGGGAGCCCGGATCAAGCGATTTCGTCGCTTCTGAAATGGCCATGTTGCTTATCATTTTGAAGAGATTCACCATTCTGGCGTTGATACCATAGTAGCACGAGTTGGCCCAAACCAGGCACACAAGATGAAGCATCGGTGAGATCATTTCCGCCGAGTCGATAAAGTCGGTGCTTTCAAACGTTTCGAATGTTTTCCGCTGAAATTATTCCGCCGGATCAAATAACAATTTCCATTTGATAGCTTTCCGAACGTCTAGCGACCACTTACCAGCGGTTTCAGGTAGAGTGAGATGTCATCCGCTTCGTGGACCGCTTGAACCACGCTTTTGAAGGTCGACTTGAACGAGGTGGAGTATACGGAATCGATGCCCTCCAGAATGACACCGATTTGGCGCGACTTTGGCTCCGTCAGCTGGGCGTAGATGTTGCGTAGATTTTTCTGCCGCGATTCCCAGAAAGTAATCTCCTCTACCGGCGTCGGATGGTGGCCATCCTTGAACGCCTGCGACGAGTCCTCCTTCAGCACATCGTTGATCTGGCACGCCCACTTAATGACGATACCCTCTAGCGAGTTTTTCATCTTCAGACTGCACGCATCGATGTTGCTGTGGATGCGAAAATTCAAATTCCATAAAACTGGGGCTTACCCGAGCCGGAAATGGGTTAAAGTTTGCTTAACGCCCACGCGGCAACAACCTTGAAGCAAACGATGGAAACCGACGCGTACGATACGTACCCTTGAAGAACCTCCTCGCCGACTTGCATAATGTTATCGATGGAAATGGGCATCGGGAGGAGCGTTTGATTTATGATGTTGCCTTTTACCTGTGGGAAAGTTAGTAAAGTTAGCAGTGTGTTATGCGTGCAATCTGTAGGGTTTAATAGCTTTTTTCCGAGGCTTTGTTAACAGATTCAAAGGGAAACGTTTTTTTGTAATGCAAATTTGAGGCAATTCAGTTCGGCGATGTAAGACAACTGCGTACCTCTGAAATGATGTTGCGTAGCTCTTGAACGTGGTTGTCGATATCCTTGACGATGGCCGTCGGCCAACCTTCCTGGTTTTGGGGATTGTTGATCATCGGGTAGAAGATTTCATCGACCAAAATTGAGAGATCGTCGATTGGATTTGGCGTGAGGTCACCATAAATCAATTGCTGAAATTAAGAATTGTTGATGCGGTGAGGTGAGAAGATGGCAGTTTCAATAATGAAAACATTTTAAATATCATGATAAATATTTCGTAACGCAATAAACAGTTTGCAGTTTTCCATCACATGATAGAATAGAAATGCTTTGAAATCCCAGGTATACCATTTTCAGTAAGCGCATTCATTAATTCTCCATAGCTGCCGTAGAGTTGCCTTATTTAATATGATTTACTTGTTCGCTTAACACGTGTGTTTCTCCCAGACGAAGGACATTACTTAAAAACCGAGTTTTACAAGCGCACCAGCGATTACCAGCGCTGTAATTGTTCGTAAATTGGGAGGTTTATAGCCGCATGTTGAATTTGGTGGCGAACAAAACACCTCCCTGTGTGCATACCAACCTTGAACGCGAAGTGTGAATTAAATGGATCTCGGCACGCAATCTCCAGCTTGCGCTGCTACCGACCGTGCACGCCCAACGAATTTATAAGCACAATATGTTCAACAACTCAGTAAACTTGTCGAATTAAACGGCAACTTTTAAATAGTGCTCCCAGGTGTTACAGTTAGATTGGTAGGAGCAGTTGTTGGATGATTGATGCAAGCACAAAAATCTAAACTAGTTGGTTTAGAATTGCATTTAAATTGATTGTGAACTCTTGAACAGAGGTTTTTCGAAAAAGTGAAAACGAAAATTAATTTTAAACATAGAAGTCAAGCAAACACAAATCGAAAATGTTGTTTTGTTTTTGATGTTTCCATCAATCGAACGCATAAACAACTCTAACGCTGGTAGTCAAGGGTTGTTACCAAAGGCAACCACCGACGCACTCATAGTAGCGTACGATTCAACGACTATGCAATGCTTCCGCAAGTATGAATATTCAGCCTAAATTCAACCAACGATGGGCGATAGCCGTGCAGCTGAAACGGTAAACCTACCTCACGAATTTTCGCGATGTCCAGTGCCGCCTCGGAAATCTTGACGAAGTAACAAATCTTGCCTTTGGCGTTGGACGGAAAGTGGTAGGTAGGCACGAGTGCACCCGCGTTGTTGAGCGTGATGAACAGCTTCATAACACCGGGATGCAGCACCCAGTCCATAACGATCGTCCGTAGCTCTTCGTTGCCGATCAGCTTCTGCCACTTTTCGTCCTTGAGCCGCATCGTCTTGATCACGTACCGTCCGGCGAACGCCGAACACGGATCTTCCTCCTTTTCTTCCTTTTTCTTCTTCTCCTCTGCCATTACGAAGAGATACTTCGTTCACCTGGTCTTTTTATTGCCTATTTCACACTTATCTCTTGATCGTTCTAATTCAACTCAATTCTAATTCGCAAGAACCCCCTGATGGGGCTGTCAAACAACACTCTGCCGTATTTCACAAACTCGGTTCCGACGTGCGTCTTCTCACCGCAAGGTGCAAGCGCGCAATGAAAGTATCTGGGCATTAATTTCCACTTTAAATCGATCATACTGAAGTTGTGCGCTACCAAAGCCTACTGGTGCCGCCAGGCGTACTCTGCCTGGATACGCGCATTGTTTGGTTCCCGTACGTGGTTTCGGTATTGAAGGGGTACTGGAAGTGTTTTTTCTCGCTTCTTTTCACGCTCGAACCTCCCATGAAGACTTCAATCAACGGAAGGAAATCCGTTGAAGGGTGAAGCCAGCACCAACTTTTCCACCACCCCCGGGTGCCAGTAACGTGTGGACGGTCCAATATTGGTCCCGAGGGTGTGCAAACGGTGGTTGCCATTGGTGCAGTGCGAAAACATGCTTTGCTCTCTATCTGTAGATGCCGATAATTTTACTTCGATTTTTTTTTATTCGTTTTTACCAACACTTTTTTTTATGTGGTCTGCACTATTCAACACTCGTCGTTCATTACCTTTTCGAGCGTGTTCCGTACGCTGTTGGATGGCGCAGGACGACGTTCCGTGCCTGGTGTCGGTAGGGTATCCGAAAAACGAGCGAAAAAACTGGCTCGCAATTCGTTTGCAAACGAGTAATTCCGAGGTAATTTATTTTTACACTTCATGTGTTCAGTTTCTCGTCGCATTGTACTTCTTTTTTCAATGCCTGTCCCGTTTCGCAGGATTCGTCGTAAATGGTTCACAAAGAGTGTTTCATGTACGTGCTCATGATGGTGCAAAAATTTATCAGAACACATGAAGTATATTGTTGATGAATTCAATTGTTGTTTATCAATGGACCGAGCTTTAATACTCTTGTACAACTTTATTAAAGACTCTGGCTTGCAAATTGTGTCGAGCTGATGGAGACGCCAGGTAGTTCTCATTAAATCGCAATTTTTTACGATTTTTATGATAAAACATGCACTGAAATTGAAGTGATGAAAATAAATAAGTTAATATGGACCGTTTGTTATATTTCTTTACACCTTACAATACACAATCTCACCAGGTACATTTCCGTTATGCCGCTGTAGTCATAAATATTGTATCAGAGCCAATTATTATTTATGATTGTCACAAAGGTGCAACCGTAACGTGTCCATAATGCGGCAAAACGTGTTTGATAGCGGAAAGGAAAATCCACCATCAAAAACAAACCAGCAACACCAAATCGATGAACGAGTTATTTATGATCCGGTGCTACGATGGTGATTTCATCCGGCGTCCCGCCACCATCAGCATCAAATCAAAAATCTTTCGCAAAGGTCAATAAAATTCCGTTAAGCATTGTTGGCTGTTTTATTGCCTCCGCCGTTAGGATTTCGTAATTCGTTCAACAAGTCTTTATGGAAACCGGCGCGATGCGATTGGACTGCGGAATAAAATGCAACAATTAGAACAAAACAAACGCAAGAACGCCGAACCGTCGGGTTGAAGTGTGTTTTATGTCCTATTCCAAATGTTACCTCCTTAGGCCAACCGGTAGGTCTAATGCTACGTGAAATAAAATGATATAACTAATGAAGGACAATAAAAGTCCAATTTAATACCTACATTTCCTTACATGATGCTTAACACACGTGATCAGCTCAAACGATGCTGATCATAAACAGAAATTAAAGAAATGTAGACGCTCTCATCTCGAAACGGGTATTAAAAAAAACACACAAGCACACACGTGTTAATGTGTGCTAGCGAATGAGCCAATTTTTCATACCGTCTTTATGCTTCCCACCGAAAGGCTGATTTGCAGGTAACCCTCGTAAAACCGACCCCGGCACAATGCGGGCCTTTATTCGCTTTTATTCCTCGTACGCATGTTAACGCAATTCCATGGCCGGGCTTGAATTCATGGTACCCGAAATCAGATCAAATCACGCGTAAACGGCGCGATATGCGAATGCGGTTGAGAAATTTTCAATGTTAATGTCATCTACGCACGGAATCGGACCCAAACCCGGCTGGACGAATCCGCCACTAGCTGGCCAGTAAGAGTTGGCACTTGCCCGGGGACGTCACTTCCTGATCGTAACCTGATTACAGCCCGTAACACCTTCACCGAAAGGATCAACGTTCGTTGAAAGCTCCGCACTTGCCGGTTGAAAAGTGTCGGCTCGTTCCAGGCATTCGTTCTTCGCGAATACACGACGCAAGCCCACGAGAGCCTACGAGAGCCACGTCAGCTTGGTTGGGGAGCGCACGCGAGGGCGCGCGTATAAACAAACACCGTATCTTAATAAATGGATCTGCCGAGAAGGCAAACTAGGAAAACGGAAGCGAGCGGATAGGAAATAACGCAGGAAAGCGATCCATTGCCCATCAACGTAATGGGCTCGGGCGTCGGTAGCATTGACCCGGTTTTCTCATCTGATCTATGCACGTGTCATGATCGGTGGAAATTGGAATGGAAAGGGAAAATCTTCAACAAGGGTTCGCAAATGAATGAAGCCTTTGGGACGGCGTTCGCTCAAAAGGAGTCAGATGAAGAAAATTTGCGTTTAATTTCTAGTTTTTCAACAGTTATCTTTTTTAATTAAAGTATTTTTCTATTATAATATCAACGTTCGCATTAGATGGAAATCGGGGGATATGGAAATCAAACACGAATAGGATGTTGGCTGTTACGACAAAAAGATGCGTGATGTTTCTTCGGGTTGCGTGCGAATATTCCGTTTCGTGTTCTATTAGAACACTTCTGCGCCTTCAGACGGACACGGTCGGGCACATCCATTATTGTCGGCTCGACAGGACCGCGACAACCGTCATTTTCACTTCCGGTGTCTACCTCGTAATGAACAAGCCATTCGCAATCAGCATGACGCGCTGAGGTCAAACCGAGACCTTGACTCGGCCGCGAAGACACTCATCTCACCGTCAGGCCGACCAGAATGGGTGGAATATTCGGGTTCCGAATCCTACGAGCGGCACTAGATATCAACACACCCTTTGAGGCCGAAAGTCCACCGGTCGCGCAATGCATATATTCATGAGCTTTCAGAAGTTGAAGCTGGCATGAAGTTTCAGGCTGGCGTGCACCGCAGCCGCTTACCGCGAGGTAAGAAAAGTAAACTTGACCTGCTTTGTACCACGGCGCATGGAGATGGAGGCGGCTGCACGAGAGCTCGAGCCGTTGATGAATGCATACCGACGGCCGGTGGACTTGTGGTCTAATGAACATCAACAAAGTCGTTCTGGAAGATGGCCCGAACATGCCAGGGAGGTCCGCCGGGGTGGCGAGTTTGATAGCCCAAGGGGGGGCGGGGAAGTAAAACAATTCATTTGCTCTCCACTTTATCGTCGGTCGTAATCACGTTGCATAAGCATTTTGGCCACCCCTCTTTCGCGAGACACCCGCCATATTTGTGGCCACCGCCGGGTCCAGCGCCATCGGAAGGGGGGGGAGGGGTCGTGAGGGTGCGCACGTTTCCGTCTGATTTTTGTTCCTCCAGCCACCGGATGTCGGGGGTGATTTGGGTGTGAGTAGCTTTCGATGTAACCGCGGTTGCCGTGGGGCGTGAGGCGATGGCCTTAACCCAGTTCCGCAACAGCACCCTGGCAGAGCATAAACATTTTCTTTTTCTTGCTATTCAAATCACTTTCCGACCGAGCCGTTCGGGGTGCGGGACTTGGGTGCGGGGTAAAGCTGGCTGTGATTCGGCTTTCGTTTTGGCTTTTCCTGCCACACTTTAATGTCGAACCCGGGAAGGGTTCGGTAATGACAACTGTTCGTGTGCGCGGCAAGGCCTGTGCCGCTTCCGACAAGATGTTGTAATAAGTTGAACGATCGTCATAATTTTATGTACGACCCTCGGCCGGCCGACGATGGTGAAGGATGGCACACTCTGGGCATCCGCAGGACCCTCCTTTTTGGTGAGGCTTGGCTAATTCATCTCGGTCGGGGTTCACCAAGAGGTTGTCGTTAAATATCGGTGAAATATTATCGAGGGTAACTACCCGTTTTATTTGCGTACTTTCTATAGCTTTTTTAAGCGAGTTATGAAATTGTTTAATCTGAAGAGTGTCCATAAAATTGCTTATATTTCTGAGAATATGCAAGTAGCATCGGGGTTAAATTTAAATGGAAACATTTCTTGAAATAAGATAGCTCCGTTCTCTATATTGCGAGATTTTTTCTCGAGAAACCCTCCTTTTTCATCTATTCAATATAATTCAAACCCATCGTTTAGCTTGCGGGATGGCTTTTGCCGAACGTCCTCGTGGAAAATGCTTACCCTAAATTTCGCGCAAAAGATGTAAGCATTGTTCGGTGGCGGGTGCGGTTTCAAATCCGACGGGGCGCAAAATGGAAAATACCAAAATTAATTGTTTCTTCTTTCCGTTCCCGTCGGTGGTGATGCATTGCTGTCATTTCCACGCTGACAACGCACATGAACACCGGCACGCCGCGTGGGCTCATGTTTGGAGCACTGGCGCTCGGGAAACACATGCCTCGCGTAACGAGCGGCTTACCGTGGCGTTTTCCGCGCGGAAGAAAAACCCAGCCCCCCGGAAGGACCCAGACGGCTGCGCGACCCTTCGTCAACGTCTAGCAAAGCGGCTAGTCTAGCTGGCAGTTTTTCCTTTACTACATTGTTCAAATTGTTTGCGGAAAACACAACCACGAGCGAGGACGAGCGAAATTGCACCCGCACCGAACGGGTACATTCATCACCGGGTAACATTGTTGCGGTCCCTTTTTTTCAGCTGTTGTAACGAAAGAAAAAAAAGAAACGCCCAAACAACCCGGCGGAAAAGAAACCCTCCTTCGAGGCGCGTGATTCTGGCGAAAATCGAATAAATCATGCCTCACTTGAGAGTGATTAATTTGTTTGCATTTAAAAAGTGCTAATTTTCTCACCTTTTCTCTGGCGCGCCATCCCGGGCGCGATATGCAGCGAAGGTGTTTTTCATCTGCCCACCGTACACATTTCCCGTGTACGAAAAATGGATCCCGCGCCGGGCCACGAGTGAAAGCGAAAGGGAGTGGAACTTTTCTGCCGAATAAACGACCGCCAAGCGAGCGAGCCCGCGTTGCGCGAGTAATTTTAATTTATTTCACCACCCCGAAAAAGCCCGCACCTTCGCTTTCTTCTAACGCCTTCCGAGCCATCGTGCGCCGAAACTGGGCGGGAGAGTTTTCCAGCAGCCTTTTACAAGCCTTTCGGGGCGCCTTCGCCACTGCTGGTACCCCCGCGAAAAGTGGGTTGGACTCTATTTTTCCGGTCAATTGTGTGGGATCTCCCCTTCGGCCGCGCTCCAAAGACGAAGGTGCCGGATATGGCTACGGGCACGGGGAGTACGCGCGGTCCCAACACCAGCAACACCCGAAAGGGCTGGCCAATTTTTCGTACCCACGCCGGCCGTCTGCGCTGGGGATTTCCCGCTTTGTTTTTTTTTGCCTCGGAACTCCTTGGGCGCACCCAGCCAAGCCGTCAGCCGATAAACCTTCGTCTTATCAAGGATACACCGAATACAAATGGTGATTCGTTTTGAGTTATGGTCGCATTATCGCCCGGAAGGGGGCGCAACAGTGTCCAACCGTCCGGACGCACGGGGAGGGTGATTTGGTTGCCGCTGTTTGGGGGTGGTTTTTATTTTTTTTTTATTTTAGGTGTGTTCGTTATTGTCTTCTGTCCGGTCGCCGGTAGGTGGAGGTTGAGGTGTTATCCTTGGGTTTGCGGTATGCTGAGCCATTCGGCGCAAAACCAGCAGCAAAGCAGCATGATGCGTGTAAGGAAGGTCCTGTTAATGGCTCGGCATTACTCGTGTAACCGTGAATTCAAACCCCGTTCGGTCAAGGGGGCCTGAGAAGGAATCCTAAGACCACCGGCACGAACTCGTGGGGCCGTTACGTCAGGATGTGTTTGTGTGTTTGAGTGGTTAATGTTGAGTTTGAAGGTGTTTGGTGGAAACATTCGGTTAACATTGCTCTTACTTCTGAAAACAATGGGATTATGAACGAAAACAAATCACACTTCATAGAGTAAATAAAGAAAGTTCATTTGTTTGTTTTTTCACACTATTAAAAGAGTTAAACTTGACAATTATGTATGAGTCTCTAATGGTGTATTGGAGTTATTATTGCAAATTAATATTTAGGACCGTCATTTCCGTCATTTTAGTCATTTTAGTTCAATTCAAATGTATAAGAATTTGACAATCATGTTTTCAACTACATAAACTAGGAAAATAGGCAATGAAGTCTTACATGTAAATATTTTGGTGATATTTATTTAAAAAAAAAGATCAGCTAAGTGCTTGAAACTTTGGCCCATAGTTCCAACATCAGTACTTAGCACTTAAAAGACCTCTCGGACATTTGTGCCTACGACTCGCTCTTACGTCCGGTGGCGACGTTACAAAGTTGCGCCGTGGGGTGGGCGCTAAGGCAAATAAGAAGTGCAATTATCCTTGAGCCGATAGCGCCCGGCTAGAGGCCGTCGGTTTTGAAAAGGGCTGACCCACCTGCAATTGACCTCCAGCGAAGGTTTGGCTCGGTCAGCTCACTCGGGCCCGCGCCTTTGATGTGTCGTGGTATTGAAATCCTTGTGCAGGATCAAGATTTCCGTTAGCATTCCGAGTGTCGAGCTTTGAAGTGGAGTGTGGTGTTGTGTTGTGTGTGTGTAATTTTTTTTTTTATTTCTTTCTTCCCCGGGGTCTGGCCCATTTTTGGTTCGTGATTTTTATTTCAAATCGTGTCGGGCGCGTGACTCGTGCGGGCGTGTGACTTGTGTGACACCCAGCGCACCCGTCGGACAGTCGCAAGCTGGCGCTCCGATCCAACCGTGGTGGCAGTTTAGTTTTAATCAAGACACCGACCGGATCGTAAAGTCAAAGCTTACTTCGGTGAAGTGTAGGCTCGAGGCGATGGAAGTTATGTTAAAGAATTCCTGGGCCTAAGATAACCGAACGATACAGTGGATGTGATTCAAAACAATCAGTCTAGTCCAATCCAGTGGTGGAAAGTGTAAAATCATCTGGTGAGCAAACATGTCCACCGGCTTTGTGCATCATAAATTGATGGAGTGTTGTTGAGGAAAGCTGACAAGTGTCTGCTCCTACCTAGTTCGTGCAAAACTCCTACAGAATTGATCGACTGGCTCTAGGATCGAGTCAGTCGTTGGTGTGTATAGCTTCCATCTGTAATTCAATAACGCTGCTGTTCATTAGGCATACCTGGAACGACAATGTACCGCAGCCCACAAAGATTGCATCGGGTAAGTGATCATATTGAATAGATTGTTATTTCAGTTTTGAAACTGAACTGACACTTCAAAGGATGGTGAACACGGTGGATCGTGTTGATTTGACAGTGTGCATATTGTGCGCTTGTTTTTCGAAAATCCTAGGCCAAACGAGCATCGGTTTTAGGGTTTCCATTTACTTCCTCTAATTGTGTTATAACAGACCATAAACTATTTTTGGAACACGTAGAACCATCAATTGATGCTATTCATAATTACGATGAAAATGTATATGAATAAATGTAAGTACAGCAACGTCTGTCAAACCAAAATAAATAAATGCGATATCCTGTTAAGTGACGAGGAATTTATTCTGGTTTATTTAAATTCAAAGCAATATTTTCCTCAATTTACATGAATTTAAAATGAAATAGGATAAATTAATTTGTGCTAAAACACACATTTGCCTCCTGTTGGGAAGCATGCCTTCCTCATTGTGTGTTTTTGGTCTTCATTTGACGAAGCAATTCATTTTACACCCCACTTATCTGCTTGTCTCTACCGTTAATACAACGCTTCAATGAAGAGAATGATACGATCAATTTAAAAAATTCCACGCTTCCCAAATGGCCTTCCCCGTTCCCAACAGTTTAGTAGGGCGCGGGGAGGAAAAAGCGCTCCGGAAAAAGTTGTAGCCTGGCACCAAATCATAAATGTACGTTGATGGCTCGAAGGAGGCATAATGTTGAGCCGTTAAAAGGCAAAACTGGAGGATTTCTTTTTTCTTCCACTGGTTCTTGGCAAACATTCTCCTCACTTCCATCCGGATCTCCCGGAGCGAAGAAGCAACATTGGGAACGAAATCAAATTTATTCCGTATATATGATCGAGTGTAACTGTTCCGGTCGGGCAATAAAGTCAAATCGACACCCGGTCTCATCATTCGGCCATCTTTACGATCACCTTTACTTTGTTCCTGCTCCGCAACGCACCGTAACGAATGGTTCCGCTCGTTCGCTCGTTCGTCCTTCCTGCGATGGGGTTTTCCGGCTTCGAATGTGTGTGTATGTGTGCGTGTGCCGTAGGACGTGCGCACGTTTAAAATGCAAAAGAGTTGCCGAATTCATCAGCGAGCAAAACGACGAAGGGCGAACACCGCACGCATCAATTTACGCCCCGCTGTTGGGAAGTGGAATGAATCGAAACGTTTTACTCTCATTGTCACCACCTTTTTTGTGGGCCGATGGGTTTTTTTTACCACCCCGTTCTGCCTCGCATGACAGTGGGAATTTCCTCCCTTGGCGGCGCCACCAAAGGGCAGGCAGTTTACAACGTCTGTTTTACGACCGTTCCAACCTTGCCGGCATCCTCCAGCGGCTGAAAAGCTTTTCCACCCAGCGTGTCGTGCGAAACAATCGTGCGTTGCGTTTGTCATGCGATATCCTGGAAGTGTGTGCTTGTGTGTGTGTGTGAGTATGCCCATGAGATGGTGTGTTTCGAGGAGTGATTATAAAATGGTTATTCCTCACAGCTTTGCCGTGATGATGTATTGTGATAAACGACGAGGAAAACCTTCGGTTGGGGTGGGAAAAAAGTGCGTACAACATGGTGCTGCCGGTTTCCTTATCGACGACTTTTATCATCGTCGGCCATACACCCCGTGCCGGAGTGTGTGCGAGGTTAAAGTGATATTTACACGTTTTAAGGGTCGATTGTTTTTATTTCCACACACACAGAGTCTTCTCACCGAAGGCGAGAGACGGACGCGCTTTACGACATAAAAGGAAAAGGTTGGCAACCTCGCATCGTGTATTTTTTTTAATTTTCCACAAAAAACATTCACAAAAGGATGCAAATCATTCCCTTTTTCCCCAAATGGAACGGACGAGAAAAGCATGAAGCGGTGTGGTTTCTATGTTTCTATTCCCGAGAAGAAGGACCCTTTCGGGCGAAATTAAGCAATTATCACCCGGAACGACGCCCTCGGTAGCGTGTGGCAATTTTCTCCGTTTGCACCATTCCATAGGGTTGCGATACCGGAGGCGGTTTGAAGCGAGCGGGTGCGTTAAGCTTAAAGTCTTGTTGGAAATTTTATGACCGTTGCCAACGAAGATGGGAAGTTCCCATAATTTTGATCCAACGTCAACGTGAGTTGTGTGGCAGAATTTGACTCTAATGTTGGCTTGGGCTGGCATAAACGATGGAACCGGCAGGGCGGGGCTGTTACCCTCTAAATGATAAGAAACATGCAAAAGGAATTGTAGATAAACAGAAAGCAAATGTCAAAGGAAAGTGGTAAGTTGAAAGCTCTCGGAGCGAGTGTTAATTTTTCTTTTTTTTTTCTCCGCCGCCTCGAGCTCGCACATCCTTCTGGGATGCTTTATGCTGCTCCCAAACTGTCACAAGTCACTGTGATTGCGATGAAAGGAAACATGTTCGCTTTTTTTTTTGGAGGGTTTTGTTTTGTGGAAAAGAGATCCTTCTTTCATTCGGGTGAAAGCCCTTTTCGTCACCTTTTGACGAATGACACTGAGTGGGCCAGATGAAATGCAAAGCGAAGCCGAACAGGAGGAACAAAAACCGATTTTCCTTCGTGGTGACAGCGGGATTTGCCCCGGGGTTGACTGACTTACAGGCCTGCCAGACATTTGCAGAAGGCTCATCAGTTTTCAGCGTAAAGTCTCTTGAAATGTGCCAAATTTTAGGAGATACTTAAGGGAATGGCGATGGGAGGTCGGGGGAAAAGGTTTTCGATTCTTGTACGCTCCACTACACAATTTAAGTTTGCGAGAATCATAGAAGAAAAAATCAACAATTTCCTTTTACCTATTCCGGTATGATTTAAATTGAATGCGTTTAATAGTGGGTTACATTTTTCATGCTGATAAATGGTTGCATCCATACGACGTACGCCCCCATTAAAAGCATATCGGGTGATATAGTATAAAAATAAATATTGTTTACTGCAGCCAAATGAAAGACACTCACGCGAGTCCATTTCGCACGAATTCAGAATTAACCTGAATCAGCGATCCGTGATGCAATGCTTTTAGTGGTTTCCTCTTCATGTATGGAGTCAACTTTTTCACCTTTCGCCATTAAAGGGATCAACGTTTAAGAGGGATCAAACTAATACATGCTTTTCCCGAAGGCAGGCGCTATTGAAATTCGTTCCGCAACCCCAACTCCAACCCCACGGACGGGTGAGATGTTCGATCGATCGATTTGGCCACTGGAACTGTTTGGCAGAACCCGAAAAAACACTCGCGATCCATTGGTCCGTATGTGAAAAATGTGACACGCATACACAAAAAAAAAACCCAGAAAAAAATGTGACTTCCATGACGTTGGCCTACGGAAGCATCGGAATGAAATGCCTTGCGGTGGTGTGGAGCGTTGGAGCTGAAAACCAGACATCCCGTTGGTCCGATTCCACGGCCGGGGATGTCATCAGCATCACCAGGAATGCGGCGGAACAGGCGGGAGGGGGCTCGAAACGTCCGAGGTGTAAAAGCGACCTGTTTGATTTATGACTGCGAGCGGAAATGCCGGCGATAAAAAGCTTGCGGCAATGTGGGTGTTAAGATAAAATAGCAATAATAGCCTGGCGGCTTCGGCCAGGAAGGTCAGAATGAATGAACGATGGTATTCCGACCACGACTGATGTGCTTCAAACCGTGCGCTTCCGTTATCCTTGAACTCTTTCCCCGTACGAGCGGGCCAAGACGGGGAAGAACAGGGAAGCCTCCAACCAAACGCGTTCGTCTCCAGTAAGAACCAACCGGTGTGCGTACGGAAATGGTTTCACAATTCGAGCCCAACGCAGGTCCGCTTTGGACTCCATTCAGAACATCCGGGCGTCAGTTTTGGTTCGGCTAGTTTTCCCTTCCCTGCCCAGGCTGCAAAGGCTGGGATGGCCGGGGTCACCTTCACACTGATTTCACATCCGTTCCTGCCTTCAAAGGCACTTGTACTGAGTGTGTGTGTGTATGCGGTCGGAATTTACACGCCTGCTTTTGGTCGCACTTTCGGAAATGTTGCCGGGCGCTTTGTGGCCCGCGGAAACGGAGTGCTCGGTAATTTCTGCTGACGCGCTAGTTTATCGCCTCCATGCAATATCCTTCCACGACTTCTCGCTTCCTGACTTTACCGTTTTGCGGCGTTTCACCGACGCCATTCCGCCGTTCACTCGATCAATTCCGACACCCGGCTCATGCATTCTGGCGGAGTATGGCGAGTCTGCAATTTCGCGGTGTCAAAGGCTCTCGGGGGAACGCCACCGGTAGCCACGTCACGGCCAGCTTTCGAGCGAAACGAGCACGAACTCACGTGGTTCCGTGGTTCCGTGGTGTTTGCCGTGTACTTCTCGCTTGGGTTGTATCATGCTTTCCGCGTGGTGCAACGTGCTTTCCAGGGTGTTTCATTGGCTTTGCCTGTTAATCGTTGGTGTCTTTGGCGATTGAATCTGGAACTGATCCCGTTCCCTGCCCGATCCGGCATGTTCGGGATGTTTCCAATGATATCTTCGATGTGTTTAAAGAGGAAAAGTCTTTTTCCCCGTGACAGCGTTTCGCTTAAAAATACAAAAGTCTTTAAGACCAGCCTGTGCAGAAGGCCTTCCAACGTCCGGAAATTATTATTACACAAATCACACCACGCTAATGAAGATTCCATTCACGTATATTTACCATCAGATTGGTTTCTTTTCCTACTCCCCTCGGGACAGGGTGGTGGGATTCTTGGTTCCGACCTTCGGTGAGCGTGATTTCATGTACCATTCATCTTTTCTGGTCTTACGGGTGACCTTACCCATGATCTACGGCTCGCATGTGACAGGTTAATTGACCTTCGGAGGCCCAAGGAACCGTCCCCCATCCACCGTGTCTAGCTGCTCTGCTCGTTCGCTTCCAACCCCTACATTATAAAGATGATAATCGTGACTTTCCCAACCGACACTAGCTCGGGAGGAGGCGCAGAGGAATGCGTAAAACCAACGCTCGTCGGCGATAGCCTGTGCTCTTGACCGACAAAACGGCAAATTACAACCGACCGCGGGTCGGTCAAGGGGGGGGGGGGGGATGGGGAGGGGGGGGGGGATGGGGCGGGGGGGGGGCAAGGAAATAAAATGATGAACGGAAACATTCAAATTACCTCCTGTTCCTTGCCGTCGAGCCAAGGCAAACGGTGTGGGTGGGTGGTGCTTTCCCGCATCCCGAGGTACATGAAAACGGGTGGGAAATGGTCAATCATGCTTTTCCGGTGAGCAGATGCCAACGGCTTGGGCCACATCCGTGTCAGCGTTTTATGAGCCGTAGAACGAATTGGGTCAATGTTAAACCGAGCGCTCCGGTCCGGTTCGACGATGGTCAACGGTGGGGGCAAGGGGCTCGGTTCTGGTGTCCGAATGAGTCATGGGAGCCGGGATCGAGGGTTATTATCCGTTTGGAGCTCTCGGGAGGGTCGGTAAAAATATATCATACTTGAATTATTTCCTGCCCGTTGTACATTGGAGTAATTTAGCGAAATGATGGCAGTGAGGAGAGTCGGAATAAATTTACCATCGCTACTTTAGTTTAATTCTGAAAGTTTAGGATATCCTTGGGGCGAGTTTTACCACCTTCTTTCCTTCGAAACATCGGTACTCTAAAGCGTGAGTTAAATTTAATCGATTTTACCGTTCCGTTCGCTCGCTAACGATCGCAAAAACCCTCCACAACCGGAATCCTTGATGAATGACGAGGACTGGCCTTGACACTTTTGTCTGGAGCCAGCCTCCGGAATGCCGGCATTCCACGCCAGCCATACTTCCGGGACGTTAAACAGGAGCATGGGTCCGACGCGGGACACGATTTGACGAGGGGTTCAGACTTTCAAAACCGGCTCCCGTTTGGACCCAGCGTCTGGTAGGTATTAACCAACATTTATTAAACGATCGCTGGACGCCCGTTACTGCCGGTTTGCGAGCCGGTTTCTTTCATGGGGAAGATGGTGGTTTTTCGGTGGGCCACCCGGGAGCGGTACGGATTCATGCACCGGAATGCCATTCATCATTTGCGTGACATTCAGCAGCAATGCGCCGGCGGCTCGAGGGATCTGGCGAGACCGTGGGAAAGAGCAAATATTTTGCTGAAATGAAAAATTGTGGTGATTAATCATTTTATTTCCGGTTAGTTGTGCCACGGGTTTTCCACCCCGGTCCGATGAAGCATTGCACTCAGCTACTCCCATCGGGAAAGCTTATCATTATTTTGAGTTTGTTTGTTCGTTCAATGGAAACAAAAAAGCGCTTTCCGTTTGGTTGAGAGATTTTCGTTGGAGAAAAATATAGAGCTTATCATTAAACATAAGACATTGTCTATCTATCACCTCTAAAACGGCTTTGAATTGAATGAGAGGATGAATGATCTATAAATAACTTCGTCCC
The DNA here is from genome assembly GCF_943734705.1 of Anopheles coustani. Classification (NCBI taxonomy): domain Eukaryota; kingdom Metazoa; phylum Arthropoda; class Insecta; order Diptera; family Culicidae; genus Anopheles; species Anopheles coustani. The sequence continues at coordinate 21,697,059 of NC_071288.1, forward strand.
ATGAGATCGCTACCAAATCAAACGTTCTGCCAAGCAAAGGGATAAATTATCCCAAATGTATGAGACCCATTCTGTGTTGACTTTTAATGAAGGTTTGTACCATCTTAGCTAACGATGAAGATATTGCCAAGATTTACGACTCCCGGCCCTTCCGCCGATCCCGCCCAGCCAAACGGGGAAATTAATTTATTCCTTCCGAAAAACTGTCGACACTCTTTTCCGCCGTCCTTCAGTCTGCGAGACGACTACCGCTGGCAGCTATTTAACATTCTTCGGAGAGCACGCCCGGGGGCCCATCCTGCTGACACAGAATTCAATTTTCGCCCCGACCTGACCCAAAACAACTAACCTCTCGCAAGCCTAACTTCGCGCGCACACTGCCAAACTGCCATCCCTAGACCTTGGCACGTTTTGCTAGCTATCGCTGTTTTGCCGGTAAACGGTTTACAAGGCCATCATTAGCAAAGGGAAGCGGCCGGCAGCGATCGCGAGTCGGGCGCTCTTCGACCAATGCTGGACCAGGTTCGCAAGCTCCCACGCCGGCCCACAGCGCCCCTCGCCCTCGGCTCGGAACCGATAATGGGAGAAAAATTGCCTACAAATAGAGCACCCAAATTTATTCCACCTTTTCGATTGGCGCTATTTTCTTATTATTTCATTTCACGGTCCCACAACCTCGTTCGGCAGGATTCGAAGCGGGCCCGAAAGCGAGCGGGGCGTGATGCTTGTTATCAGTGTACGAACGAAAGGATACGGGGAAGACGGGAGGGAACATCCATTTACTAACTATTTTCTCCGCCTAGAAACTCGACTTCGATTCATTCGGTGTCCCGAAGGGTCAGTGGTGAGGGGTGATGGGAACGGGGGGGTAGGGGGCAGTTTAACGAAAGGTTTTCACTTCGGCGCAGCTATTTTCGGATCAAAATCAACGAAAAGTGGAGATTTTTCTTTGAACCTTTGGACAAGGCTTAAGTTATTTTGGTTGATGTTTGTATAGTCTCTATTGGAAGAAATTTTCTATTTGAAATGTCAAACCAAAATTAATGCCTTTCGAAGAAATATTACATAATAAAACACAATTTAATTCAAATATAAAATCGAATAGCCAGGTAACCATGAGACGAGAAAAAGAACAAAAATGGAAACTAAATTTAAACAAACTCAATTTCGCTTAATTTAGCCACATCAAATTTGAAGCAGCTTCTGGAAACGAGAAAGTGCAACCAAACCATGGCGTAAAATGAATAATAAATGCATTTTTTAGAATTTCCTCAAAAACCTTGCTCACATTCAGTAACCAGGCAGGAACTGGACCAGTGAATAATTGTACGGAAACTATTGTTGCGGATCGTTTCACTGGCCAGGTTCGGTGTTGACCTTCGACCATGCTGGCCGCACTCGTCATGTTGAATGGTTTCCCTTGCTGCAGGCCCGGAGGATAGGGAGATTTCGCTCCATTACAATGGACATTACTGAGAAAACACACCGAAATACACCGGAACACACACAACGGCCGCCCCTCATCCCGTTGCGATAGAACGTTGGGGGGCGAAAAAGGAAACACCCACTTTCCCGGCGAGCGATCCAGGAAAAGCGAGAAGCAACCTTGCAAGCAGTAACTACAACCTGGCCGTGGTCGAATCGGAAACACTTACCACCAATGGTTGGAAGTTTCCCCCATAGCTCCTCCACTCAACCGTCCCGGACGCTTCCTTTACCTTCACTTGCATCCGTTCGACCTCAACCCGATTCCGCGTTGGGGTTCGGTGTACGGGAGTGTCCGAAGGAAACACAAGCCCGATTTCCGTGGGTTACCCCAACAGACCGGACGGGAGAAACAATCTAACCGCCAGCGTTTGCCCATTGCCGGGCAATTTTTGCCCGTCCGAAGCACTCGTAGCGACCGTAGGAAAGAGGGGGGAGGGGGCCGTTGCGGTGGACACTGTTGAATCTCTGCGATCGGATATTTATTTTATCGTTCGTTAAATATTGACTTCATGTTTCGTCCCCGTATAATTTAGGGGTTTCGTTCGAACGCCGGATGGGAGGTTTGTGCAGGCGAGTGTGAAGGAAAGATAGAGCATTCAGATGGACATAGAGCATAGCAACGTTTGGGAAGCGGTCCGTCTGTCAAGGAATTGGGCCTGTTGGAGTGACCGTCACATTCGCCATACTGAAGAGAGATTAATGGGCAGTCTTGTAACATATTTCACTCACACACCGGGCGGGCTGGGGTTAGGTTTTGTACCGATCGGTAGCATCGGAATTGTAGAACCGTTTTTGGCATCCGAGCAATGGTACCCAAAGACCCACCCTCACCCCCCATTCCATTCTGCATACTGAAATATTTATCAAATGTGGCATTCCGATTCGGATAGCAATGGACGCCTCGGATGAGTACAGCAGACTCCAGATTGAGCATGAAATTGGGCCACCGTATGGCTAGCCGAACCGGGTCGGAAAATATTGAATGAAATTAAATAGACCCCCGAAAAGGTTTCACATACACCATTGATGGGCTTTCAGATGCGGCAAGGAATCAGAATGCAATATATTGTTGTAATATGAGTTGAAGACTGCAATCCAATGTCAGTTTGGAAAATAATATACTGCACTTATAAGGTATTGCACTTAAGTCATGTTCGTTATGCATGAATTTGAATAGTTTAAAAATTAAATGTATTGACAATGTGCCCATACAAGTTGTACAGCTTTGAAACGCTAGAAATAATGTTTTATTTCTTTAAAAGTTCAGTTCACAATAATTTTCAAATTTAAAGATGATGTTTATCAGTTTTTTACGGCTTACGGAAAAATTACGGTTTTAGTCAGTTACACGAAACAACCGAGCCACTATGTTTCGCTCCCCATTGTTCAAGTGATAATTTTTTTTAATTGTTTCCATTCAATATTACAATGAAATTTCACAACCCGTTACGAAAATTCAATTTATAGTCATGAGCAGCAAATTATGCTTTAGCTCCGGTGAATGGCTGCACTGACAACTGCAAACCGAGCCGGTAAGGGTCGAGTAAGTGCAACACGTTTTCCGGTGCACCAAACCACCCGGAAAGCAATTAAAGCAGCAATTGATTATCATTATTGTTTGCCAGTTTCGGCACCGACGTCGCATGAAGTGGAAAATTAAAGGATGCCGGAGTTAATTTGATGTCGTTTCAGTTACGAGTGAGTTTTATTATAATTTTCGGAAATTTTCTGAATTGAAAAAAGAAATTAAATGGCCGGAAAGGATTCTGGGGAAAATGTTTCCGATCTGAGAAAATACTTGTATATATTCTAAAGAAATGTAATGAAGAAATTGAATATATAAAATAGCATTTCAATTATGGATTGAATCATTTGGTACTCGACCTTTTGGATCGATCAGAAGTTAATGAAAGTAACGAATTGTTGACTGCTATTGATTTTTATTGTACGAGATGTAATTTTTCTGATATTAATTTTATTAAATAGGGCCGTTTATGTGCTTCTATATCAACAGTGGTTTTGTTCATTTGAGTCTAAAATTAAGGATCAATCAAATAAAATTAAATGCAACTCGTAAGTGCTGTGGGTGATGTCATTGCAAAAAATAGTTGGCTAAGATTGTTGACCTTTGCGGTACAAGAATCCTTGCTTGGAGTGAAAACTTAAATCTGCAACTCACCTTTAGCAATGGGGCAGAGTTATTCGTTCGCGTCAGTGTCATGTTACTATATTTATCCACAGTTGCCATTACGAACCGTTCGTCCATAGACGGTAGAATAATTTATTCTATTTTCTGTCACCTTCACGAACTCCATTAAGCGTTCATCGCCCGTTAAGCGTGTATGGGTTTGAAGGTGCACAAACCCAGCGTGTGCACAAGCAGCCGGACAAAGGCTAAGGGCTTTTCCAGTGGTGACCATTTCATGGTCAGTGTATTGTTTTCCTTAGCTTTTGAGATTTCCCCAACCGCACGCACACTGTGGCACCGTCTGTGGTGTAAACCCCCGTGCGTCCGGTTCCGGGTTACCAGGCGACCAGTGTTTGGCCACAGCTGACCAACAAACTGACGCGCAAGTGACCGCGTTTTAGCGCGTCCCGAAATCCAAACCCGGGGCATGTCCTACCAACACTACCGTAGCGGGCGCTGGAAGGAAAGCTTCTGCTTTTCCACTTCCGAAAAGGGCCGGAACGTTTTTCCATCTTTTGTGTGTGTGCGTGTATTTGTGTGTGTGTGTTTAAAGCAAAAGCCACACAGGGGCTGCATTAAACTGCAATTTACACTACGTTGAAGTAATTTTCATGAGCATATTTGCACGCCGTTTCGACCAACTTGGTTTCACACACGCTGGCTTCACGTGCCCATTTCGGGCGCAAACACCTGCAAGAGGTGTTTCCTTCGCAAACGCCGACGGAACTGCGAAAGCCCTTTTCGGAAAACCATCGGAATGCTCCGTGCGACCGGGTGTTGCGAAAGAGATTATGCAAATATTTTCCTCCCGCCACGCGTACGCTAAATGAGCAGTAGCGTTCGTTGGCGAAACTTTCCTTCGCTGGGGTAGTTTTACCCGGAATTTCGCTACCCCTGTCGTTCCAGCCTTTGTCTGGTAAAGTTTTCCCTCCTTTAACCCCCCTCCCACCAGGCGGTAGACGTGCTGTTGAAGCAACAAACAGGGAGGAATAAAAAATAAAATAAAATACTCACGCACTTGTCAATCCTGTCACCTGCGTCAAAGTTTGCTTGCAAAGTAAAGCCGGGGTTACAACGGGAATCCGGTTCGTATGGATTACCCCAGCCGAAGCACGAGCGTAAGGAAGTGAAGCAAAAACAAAAAAAAAAGTGGGAAAAAACCATGAATCGAGGAAACAGTCCGTCGGAAGGTACTTTCGAGGCCTGGGCTTTGCCGCGACGGCGTGCCGAGTTTGGAGTTCGAGCAGCAACTTTTCCGCTACCCGAGAGTGTTCCCCTTGAACACGCCAAACCAATGGCACAGGCTTCCGGTGGTTTTCTGTTTCATCGATGACGGGCTGAGACGATGGTGCTGACGGGCCCCGTCCTCGATGGCGGGCTCCTATCGATGGAGTTCGACGAGTTTCCCCATTCGTTTTTTTTTGTTTCAGGTGTCAGAACTCACCAAGACTATCGGGCTTCACCGCCATTGAGGAAAAATAGTGCATACTTTTTTTCACTTCACTTCCTTACAAAAGGGGGAGGGGGTGTGTGTGTGTGATCGAGCCCCAATTTCTTGCCATAGAGGGTCCAATCGTGCCATCCTGCTTGCGCCCCACCCATCGGGTGGTTTAATCAATCCTGTCTATAGTTGGTCTCGAGGTCGTCGAGGAGCCACCTTCGCGGGGGCAGAGTTCTGGCTGGAGGGGCCCAAAAGGGAGGGAGGACAGGTTAAGTTCAGCAGGTCGGAAGGTACTACCAGTGGTTGGTAGTAGTAGTAGTAGTGGCAGCAGGATCACACGGGTGTCTACAAACACTCGGCCAGCGGAACCGTAGGACCGAGCGCGGCTTGTGGGTCCGTTACCACCACAGCCGTACGAGGCGTTGGAAAATTTCCAACCCCCCCGAAAAAGGGGGCCGAAGGCGGATGGGGAAGCTTCCGGCCTGGCGTGGTGGTCTTAGCGCTTGGTTGCTGACTGAACTTCGGCGGCGAATGGTGTCAGTTAAAAGTTTACTCCACTAGACGACGGGTGGATTTCACTTTCGGACCGCAGCAGCGTGGTTTGCGAGCACGTGCTTGCGAGTCTCGAGGCGGTTCCGGTCGCGTGGTGAACGCGGCTCAGATCCGGTTCCTGGCGGCACCAAGACTTGGTATTGTGTTCTTGCGTAGATCGTGCTCTTAAAAACGGATTCGCGTATCGAGACGCCTGTCTTCGGTGGATTTCAGAGTTTAGTTTGAACGCGAAGAAGTTTTATGAAAGGTTCGCTCAGCGAAGCCGCTGTTTTCCGATGCGTAGGCCATGGCATTTTTAAGACAACATCCAATCGTAGTTATGATAAACCAGTGCTTTGTGCCGTGGGAAATCGGGTTCGTGAATTGGAATCCTTTGGTTTAAAAATGATCCTTGTTTCAGTTTTCTTCCTCCATGTTGACTTTAGTGATCGGGAAAAGTGTCTTCCGGAAAACCCCTAAAAAAGTGTGTGCCAGTGAAATGTTCATACGCGGCGTGCTTTTGTGAACGTTAGTTTTTATTTCTCCTCTTCCTCGAAACCGCCAATCGATCGATTGGGCGCCAAGTGATCCAGGTAGCTCCCGGAATGGAAGCACGACTGACCCAATTACTGGCCAACTGGGTGGCACAGTTTTCCCCTCGGCGTTTGTTGTAGTTTGTAATAGAGGGGCAAAGTTTTCGTGCGTTTGCGAGTCCACTGATTGGTGCCTGTTATCTGACCCCTTTAAGATATACAAAAATTATACTGTTTTGCTTTACCATTTTCTCTCCTTTCGAATCGTCCAGGGTAGTGGTGCTAGGGAAAGTGTGCCCGGGAAGGTGAGCCAGGCAAGTCTTTCGGTCATCACAACAACCACCGCCACCTCCACGATTATAATTCGCTAGTTCACCACCAACACAACCACCACTTACAATTGCCTTACAAGCACCAACGGCCGCTGACCGACCACCGCTACTTTCCCCCTCAGCACCGAAATGTATCTAGGCCACTGGTTTCGATTCTAGATCCGCTTTAATGGCCTCCACCGCTGCTTTCTTTGCTGCGGATGACGGAGTGCGGAGCATTTTTCTCAATTTGCAATTTGCGCACCGGTTCTTTGATTATCCTTCGCGCGCGCCGGACGCCGGGTGGGCATCCTTCCTGCCTTTCAGTGCTCCATCGACGAAATGCTGCTGCTGGGGAAATTTGATTTATTTCCTCTTTCTCCGGGGCTGTATTGCCCACTGTTTCTCGGGCTCTCTTTCGCACTTTTCGTCCGTTTCATGCTTCACCCAAAACACGGTCTGCTGTGTGCGGTGGTTGTTAACAATTTGCTGGGAAAATTGATTCAAACACAATCATCACGCTTGTCCGGGTTTTCCGTCCGTGTGCGGGGCTGGGTGCAAAATTCTTCGGCAGCTTTCTGCTACCGTACCGAGCTGTCGAAAGTGTGAAGGGAAAAGAAAGTAAAGCAGGCAGCCGGTATCCTTGCCGCCGTCCAATCGAAGCAACCTTAATATTTTCTTCCAAAGTATGGCTCTCGTGCTCGGTACGGGGAAAAACAAAAACCCATCCAGGTGGTGGTACAACCGATGAGGAAGCAAAGGCGAAAAAAAAAATGGTACCCTCCTGCAGGTTTTATGGCAATTTGTCGTGATGCCGAAATTCCGGAATATCGAATCGACACCGTACAAATGCGTCCTTTTCCCAGTTGAATATAAACAGCAGCAGAAGTAAACGAACGAAGCAAGCGCCAACGGAAAAAAAGCAACCAAAGGAAACTAAAGGGAAGAAAACAATCCGTTGTGAGAAGGAAAACCTCAGCGCAATATCGGCACCGGAGCGTTTCAGATTGTTTCTGGGAGCTCGATGCGAGCCGGAATACGGTTCGGTGTGTATGTTCTGCACGAAAGCAAATCAACCATACCCTCACCGAACAGACAATCAAACATATTCGAATTCGATTCGCTTTGTGGAGCAGCGCTGGAATATGGCATGAATAACGAGCCGAACACTTTCGGTTCGGAATTGTAAAGTTCACACCAAATGCGCAACAAATTTCTGGTTGATGCCGGCAAAAGTCGTGTGCCGCGTCGTAAGGACACAGTCCCGCTTAATCCATTGAAGGTGTAATTCTTTTTTTTTTTATAAAATTACACTTTCCCTGGGGATAAATATTTGGCAAAAAATGTAACTGTTGAATTTATGTTAGATCTCACCCTTTGTAGTGGAAAAATCGCTTAAAGAAAGTTGTAAATAATTTTCATTCACGTAAAGAAATTGCTCTAAGTTTGTACAATTTAGGACTATTTTTCCACTTCTCCCAGATGTATGTAATCATCATCCACCTCATGAATAAATGTACCTATGGAAGCCAACTGTGAATATAGTGTCTAGTAATATATTTTTCGCGTGAAAAACGATACACCGGTGCCCATAAATCACGATCAAATTACTTAAGGTGACTGTGGGCTAATTTCCATGTTAACGAGTACCAGCTACATCGGTTGCTTCCTCAAGCGATTTATTTACCCTCTCGCTTCGGCTCCGAACACCGTGGCAATCCGATAATTACAGAAACGTCTGTACAAAGCATGTATAATACATCCCAAGTGCCCAATCATGTGCACATGCCCTTAGGGGGAGGATGGTGGCAACAAATGTACGATTCAATATTGGGTACGGTGGAATCTTGCAAGCGTTCCTGCACGTTCCTAACTCTGTCTGCCGTGCGCACCTTTGCCGGCCGTATTACTTCCCAAACCAACGGGGAAAACTTTCGCACATGTGCTTTGCGTATGCTCGAACAACGGATCGCCAACTTTCTAACCCGGTTTCCTGGAGCTTTAGTAAATCTTATGCTGCTGGTCGGGGCACCGAATCGATTCACATATTATCAATGGTTTGATTTATCAGAAGCACCCAGCTCGTTGTAGCAGATACCAGCAGTGAATACTTTCACGTATGCATTGCTGCGAGAGTGTACATGGGTAATTAATCACCACACCGGGACGCTTTTGAGAACTGTTCATACATATTTTCTGCGTTGATCAACATTGGAGTGCTCAACGGTAAGCCCCTGCAAACTCACATTGCGCAGCACCAGACCGCACCAATCGGGCCCATATCAGCAACGAGTCCTGTCCGTCACGAAATAAATAGCTCCACCGTACAGCACTCCGGCAGGAAATGGGCACGCGCACCACCAAAGGACCTAACTTTTCAATGAAAATGACAAAACTTTTATCCCTCGCATTTTCTAAGCCCCCTTCCCCGCGCCATTTGCTATACAAATTTTCCTTCCTTGTGGCTCGATGCGTTGCAAAATTGAACAAAATAGTCTGGAGGGCGGGAGGGACATGTACAAATAAAAAAAAACATCAAAATATTAAAGCCACGTTCCGGGCGGAAAGGAAAAGGTGCTCAAGGTAGGCGAATGGTGGTCGGGTGAAGGTGGGGTAGGGAAATATGCCCCAAATTGGAGCAGCAGACAAAATACGTCAAATTGCCAAGGGAGGTGGAAAATATTCATCATCTTGTTTTCTCGCGATGTCTCGGCTTCAAGTAAAATAAATTATTCATTATTTACGCCGCCCCTGGAACGTTCCGAGGGCTACTATCGTTTCGTTAGTGCTCTTGAATATCGTGAAAAAAATATATATTTCGAAGAAAAACTCGTATTCATAACTGGCAAACGATCTTAATGGGATTTGTTGCGCCGGGTTTAGGGCAAGGAATTTGATTTGTACAACTAGGGACCTCGTTACTGCGACTGTCCGCGACGTTCGTTTGATTACAATCTCCGATTGAAGTGACATTAAATTAAATTTTCACACTTAAATAACTGTAAAAATAAAATTGGCAATCTTATACTACAAAAGTTTGTTAAAAGTATGTGTGAGTGATTGAAAACCTTTCTGCAAACAACCGAAGCTTAGACAGACGCGCCCAAACACATACACACCATGGTCAATTGGCTTATGACATCCGTGGCACTGCCGACGCATCTTTTGGTGGACGTACGGTTCCGCAAAATCAACGACCAGGATCGAAAGCTTGCCGCATTGCTGCGACGTCCTGCCAGGACTAATTAAATTAAATAGCAGTTTCAAAACCCCATCGTATAATGAAATTCAAACAAACTAGCAAAATGTGCTCCGGGTTGGTCAGGATGTGATTAAATAAACTTTATTAATGGCTGACCAGGCAGCCAACGACTCCGTTCGGTCAGCATCAGAAACGCTGGGACCGTCAGCTGTTTGATGCACTTTGCACTTGAGGATGGCAGCAGAGAATGCAGCTCGTAGAAGATGGATGCCGGTGTGGTATGTTGGTGTATCACAGCCACTGTCAAATGCACGTTCTGCTGGGAGTAAATATTCTGTTTGTGTAGAAGCGTCTCGTTTTGCAAATTCCACATTTACCTGTGGGGAAACCTTTAGGGGTGCATTTCAATTTTGCATTTATCACTCTGTATAAATTATTTGTGTTACATCGGGATGCAACAAAGAATATACCTCTTTTGATAAGAAAACCGGTTCATCTAGGTATGGGTCACGATAATGTCACGTTCTTTCGGATTCGGAAATATAACGCCTTAGGCAGCGAGAATTGCCTCAAAAAAAGGTCAAAAGCTGCGTAAATGGCGTAAAGCGCTCAATTTCATGTATTTTTGTTGTTAAATGTTAATACAGACATATTGCAGAGGTGTTATGCATCCATAAACAGCGCTGTTTGAGTACAATGATGCACTTTTAAGGATTAAAAAATCCAACCGTACCGTTCCACTCTAGCGTCACGAAAGCACTCGGGTACAAGCTGCTCTCGATTGAGTGCTTCATAAGCTCCAAGTATTCGCGCAATTTTGCAACAGAGTACTTGTAAAATAGTTTACGGGTAAGTGCATGAATACGCAAAACGGTGGAACGCTTCTTCTGTAGCATTTTTTTTAAATCAATATTTTCACCTTCCGAGCTAGCGCAGTTTTGTTGCAACAACTTTTTTCACCCTATCTTATCTATACAATTTGTTCGGCTCCCTCTTTTATGGTTCCCCGAGCAATCTTAAACGGTCTAGGTTCACCGGTATCGGGAAGCATTTTCCGCCTCCCGTTCTCGATAGGGAGGAGATGTGCCTTCCGGTGAAGAATGTGCTGAGAGGGAAATAATTGGAATTTATTAAAGATTCATAGTGTTTGTATCGGTAGCTATTGCATACAGGTTAAAAAATAACAAAAAAAAAAGTGAAAGCATAGACGGTCCCGTTCTTCAGGGTTTTTAGCTTTCATCTCTGTTCCGAGGAACTGTTTCCAGTGGAAGCAAAAACGATTTGCGTTTAATGTACGTAGCGCATTCACGAACGCTGCCACGGAAAAGTACTCTCCACTTATTTGCTTGCAAAATCGGTACGGTCGGTTGGCGGAGTGAGGCGTTGGCGTGGAGGGGAGCACAGCGTATCGATAGGAAATGCCGATAGCAGAGCGGATTTATTCATTTCCGGTTACTGCTTGATGAACTACATTTTTCGCCATACTTCCGCGAAATGGGTCGATTGATTATCAGTGCACTTGGAATTTAATAATTGACTCGCTTGTCCATTTACCATCTCGTTTCCGCTTATTGTTCCTACTTTTCATGTCCTCTTTCTCCATGATCCTCTCTACCCCAAGAATGACTTGCTGATTTTGCAAACTTTTGTCACAGTAGACCGTGCTAGAGGGAATAAACCTTTTTTTTTTGGCTTTACCTCCGATCAGCGAAGAAGACAGGTTGAGGGAAAATAATTTGTTCGACTAAAGTTTGCGTGAAACTATTTCCCACTCCCATTCTGCACGCGATGAACACGTCGTCACTATGGACAGGATGGAAGTTATGCAAAAGTTATCCGTTGGGTTGACTGTTGCTCAGCTGTTGTGAACTTAAAAGAATTATTCATCAGTACGCCGTGGGAATGGTGGGAAGCAAAACTTAGCTTATACCTAAGTAGCATAAGCGGGAGAAAAATTAACTTATCACCAGAGGACAGGAAATTATTGATGCTGATTGATCATAAACTCAAAACTCAAATATTACTTGTCCAGTGGTTAATATAAAAATCGGTTTTATTTAAATAAAACCACAATAGAAATTGATTAGGAAAAAACAAACTTGGTTTGTTGTGTGATTTTAAAATTGTAAACACACTTAGTAGAAACGTGACAACGTAAACTAACATGATGGCAAGTAGGGTTTCAGCAGTTAAGGTGTTCACTAGTCATGGTTATTTAATTATTTTAATTATTTAATTAATTTTAGAACTTTTGGCCCAATCAAGATGCAAAAAAGATGATCAAACGATCATTTTGAGAGGCAAACGGTGGAAAATATAAAAATAAGCGTGCAAAGGAAAGTGGCCCCTTTTTAACACTGTAAAGACGAAATAGAAATAAATACCGCGATTTTTCAAACAAATCAAAACGTTTATCGAATGTTTGCGTTACTAAACCACGTTCGTAGTCGTATACTTCACAATCACTGAGCAACATTGCCCATCTTCAAGGGTGCACACGACTTCTTGCTGTCACAGGGTCCTTCAGGGAAAGGGTGCAACCAGCCAGCCATTGCTGTTGCTTACAGAAGTGGCCGACTTTTGGTCCGGTGTTGGAGGTGGTCAAAATTGTTTGCTAATTGTGATCGATAACAAAGTGCCGGTCGTTGCTGACGGTCACCCTATAGCTGGACCACTTCCGATCGTCCTTAATTTGCTGACGGTCGAGATAATGTTCCAGTTGCAGTGCTTCCCCGTACGGCCGGATACTCATCAAGAACTAGTTCTATTTACTTCCGGCGTGTACTCAATGTTGCTTCGGCGTGCTTGGCGTTACCCGAGTCAAAGATGAGGCGGCGTGGTTAGAGAAACGGGCACAAAATCAAAGCTTGCGCCACTTTGGATCTTCCGCCAAGCGCCTTACTTCAAGTGACACCAAATCGGGCGACGTGACTGCAGCGAGTCGTTGGCCTAAGTGGCTGAACTGTGATGTCTGGCGTGGGAACGGAAGTAAAGTGACCGAAGTCGAAGCTTCGAAGCTAGTTCACCCATAATCCGTCCATCGATTAATTAATGTATTTTATCGATTACTACCAATGATACCAAATATGACTGGTGATGTAGTGCCTTTACCGCACCGATGGTCCACCGATGGTGAGTCGATGGTCGTTTGTGATCTTTGCCAGGCCCGTCCGGTGGTTGTGGCCACATTCGGTGGTATCCCTATGCATTAAAAGCCTTCCAGCCGTGGTCGACTGTGGGTACCGGAACTCGTGATGTCCGGAACAGCGACGGGAGAGGCCGCAGCTGAGAGTTGGGCCATCCCGTGCGAAGTACCGTTTTCCCGGTACGGTGCATGGGCGGGTTCGCAACAGTTCCGGCAGCAACAGCAGCAACATTAGTGTTGGTCCCATGCTGATTTATCGCACAGCACCAGGGTCGAGTTACGTGCCGTGCGCATCCGGTGCCGATACCGGAGCTGACCTGCTATACACACACTTAGGACCCCCCCACCCTGCATAATGAACTGGGCCCCGATTTTGGGTGGATCACTCGGGCCCTCGATTTGGGGTGGCCCGGAAAACCTCGCCCACCACACTGCACACCACTGTTGAATGGCCCACTCGAATATAGGTTAATTGCCGGTACACACCGGTCCACCAGGTCGGTGTTCGCATCTTGATGGCTCTCGCCACCTATCGGGTGCATCGGAAGGCCGAGCGCGCGCGAAGCTCGCTTAGCCTTGGCTTCCTTTTCTTAATCAGTGCTCCGGTGATGGTCCAGCAGAATCAATATTTATGTAGAACACGTGCAAACACAGCGTCCATTTATTGCGGAGCCACCCGAGCGCTCCGGGAACGGCGAACACTTTGACGAAACGACTTGGCCTCCGGCGGGAATGTGGAGCACCGAAAGTGTAGCATATTTCAACCGATGACCGCATAGGGTGCCTCGGTTTGGTGCTGCTATTGCTGTCATCAGCACAAATCCATCGATTACTTCGCCGGTTCGCGTGCTGCAGTAAATGGAAAATGCGTTCACCGTTACCGTACGACCGGGTGGTCTTCCCCCGTTTTTCTTACGGCGCTGTACGGAAGGCAAGTGGGAGGTTAAATTATTATCTGATCGCCAGCGATAATGATGATAAATTAAATCCGAAGGTAATCGACTGGAGAACGCGCTGAGTTAAGCCGTTTGCCGGCTACTCCGGGAAGTCCCCTGGGAGTCGCAGGATGGATGGAGCACAGACTCGGACACGGTGCACTGCAAGTTCTTGAGATAACATTTCATGCCGGAGCAGTTTGGCTCAAGGCGTATTAATTACGAGTCGTATCAGCTTGCAACAATCAATGTCAAGCCGTTGCGTGGAGCAAGCATTCGCTTGGTTGATTGATGCGTCCGCGCGATGCAGGGTGGGTTTTTCTCGTAAGCATTCACTGTTTAGATGTTAGTAAGAATTTAAAAGACAGTGTAGATTTAATATTGAGCTTTTGGCTAACGACAATTATTAACAATTATGATCGATGATAGACAAGTTAAATTAAAAACTGTGATAGTTGTAGCTTGCTTGCTTCAGTGTAGTGAATTGATGAAAAAATCTTAAGTTGATGTGATGTTGATCATAAGGTTGCAAATCTTAGATCTGCTATAGATATTTTTTTTTTAAATATCCATAATGTTTTACTGTAAGTTTTGTATATTTTCGTCGACTAGAAATTAGTGGCCCATTTAACTTTGCACCATCGTGGAAAACTGTAAAAATGTATATGTGTCGATAAGATACGGGCTAGCGTGGCTCACGAATTCCAGTGCAATTAGATAATCGGTTTCTCGCTGAACTTTCCCTTCGAGCGTCCTCAATGGGTAGGTTGCACCCGCTTCGGCCAAGTCGTGTCCCAACGGAGGGTGTGCATCGTGCTTCCGTGCCGCGCAGGCCGGCCCCTGTGTGCGTGAAAAAGATGAGCAAAAGTGTCGGTGCGCTGAGGGGGGATCAATGGAGCCGCACAGTGAGCCCCACCGCCGGACGCCACCTGTAAAGGGGAGGAGGAAAAAGTCCACCAAACACTCGGTCAAGTTCAAGGAGCAGGGCGACCAGGAGGTGCTAGTGGTGACGGTCGAGCCCCCGTCGCCCTCGCCCGGCTCTCCGGAGCCAGCCAAGACAGCCGTCACCTTTGCGCTTCCCCCGCTTTCCCCCCCGCGACGGGTGAAGGTGAGCCCGGCGGGCGCAAGGTCGCCCACAAAGGAAGGCGCCCCCAAGCGGGCGCCCGATGCTGGCGAGCAACGCTTATCCGAAGGATGTACCTCGCTGATGTACGCCTGCCAGCAGGGTCTTACGGGTGATATATTGAAGGAGCTGCGACAAAAGGTGAGATTCCTGTTTTCCCGATGTCATTTCCGTGTGTTGGTTTCAAACATTCTTCCGCCCCCAATGCTCTCCCACCTTCACCTGACCGTTCGCGTTTGTTCAGCTTCCGCTATCCATCAAGTTCCGGTGGTCCATTTCGCTGTCCTTTTATTAAAAACCACTCCACGGGCGCCTGTTCCACCACGGTAGCTAGGCCACTAGGTTGATAATCCGGATTGAATGGCCATAATGGCGCTCCGGAACAATTGCCGCGGCAGTGTGTTCGACTTACTTTAATAAATGAAATAGCCATTAAATCACTTGCGCACAACAGTTGCTGAGCAAACGCTATCATCAATCTAGCTTTCGTAATCAGTTTTCCCGGCCTGATCCCCCCAAATTCCCGCAGTATCGCGTTTTACGTGGGATGCCGTTGGTATGTTCGACGCTGCCGAGTTTCGACGATGACCTTCGCCAAATCCTCTGCCTATGGGAAGGACTGAAGAGCTGCTCGGTGACACTTCATCGAAGTGGAGCACAGCTCGAAGCAGTATTATTTTAGAGGGAGACTTTTTCATTCTCCCCTCTTGAACGCCGTTCGGTGTACATGGTCTTGGTGGGTTGGATAATGGCAACATTTGGGAAGGGAGCTGGGGTGCGACCGGATGCTTGGAAAAAGTATGTTGAATTGTTTTTGTTTCTGCTCATCTGTCTTGAACTTTTTGGGTCTATGGGTCTTTTAACTAAAGAAAACATGAATAGCACCGGCTCTGATGGAGGCGCCCAGTTGTTCGTTCATCTATTCACTATTCCGTCTGCAAATGTTTTGCTTACGTGTAGCTTGTTGTACAAAAAGAGTGTTTTTCTATTAATTTTTTGTAGGACTATCCCAGCACCACAGACAGTTCGCTTTTCCGCCGGAACGTTTTAGAGGTAATAAATAATTCGCTAAGGACCATTTTTGCCATTTTCAATACCAATTTTCAACCGAACTACGGAGCGGCGATGGTAAACCGTCTTCGGCAGCGTGACTTCGTTGAAACAGCTAAAGAAAAAGCCATTTGCCCTTAGCACTGGTAGGAATAAAAAAATTACTAGGGCACGCTGGGCTAAGCGGAGCCCAAATATGGTTCATTGTATCTTCTAAGAATAACGCTCGACAAGGACATCGTAACGAATCTTATAAGGGACCACACTCGCCGGCGGTGGGGCCGGATTGGTAGCGAGCAGATGTCATGAAATTATGACTAAGAAAACGAGCTTAGGTTGGAGATAATGTCGCATCATTCATGTGAAGCAAAGATAAAGTGATTTCTACAGCATCGTGGATTAAAAAAAGATGTTTAAATTGAATAAATGGATTCGTGTTTTCTAAAGCATACTCCCGCGAAACACGAAATAGAAGTGAAATCAAATGTGATTAGATTGTCCCAGTTTTTTTCTTCTCCCATCTCTTTGCCATCTACCATGCCTTGCTGGGCCGCGTCCTTGGTCGCTTTGGGTTCGTGGACCGAATGCGGGGGGTACCTGTTGTGGTGCGTCACCGCGCGTTATGTCACAAACGGTGGCGTGCAGATGGATTTGGCAGCTATTTGAACGCGTTTTGCTATCCGGTTCGCCTAGTATGCTGCTAAGAGCAGCCCAGGATACTTTCAAAAGTTCCCTTGTATCGGAAACAAACTGCCAAGGAGATATAGGGGATAAATTTTTCCTTTTTTTTTCGTCATCTAATTCAATTATAATTGAACCGTGATACATTAATCTCTTGATTTGAAGCCGGAAGGACATCTGTGCAGTTGAATATAACGTTTTTTTTTGGGAAGTGAATTTTAGATCTTAAGGCAAAGACAAAAAAGTTCTGTTTGAAAGAATGGATTTAAAAGATAAAAAATAATCAAATTCAATTGAAGATAGCTCACGAGTAATTTAGTGATGAAGCAATGATTCTGAAACAATGCACATGAAGTACTCGATGGTGCAACCACATCTAATTTCGAATTTAAAATTTATCAGAATATGAACGTAAGATTCTCTTTGTGCATGTGTTTAATTCATATGCGAATTTTCAGTAAACACTTGTTGAATCAATCCCTATCATATATTTCGATCAATCGTAACAGAGAGTTAGTCATTTCGAAAATTCTACTAGCTGATTGCATTCAGATTTAATGCGTTGATTGTGCATCACTGGTAAGCTTCGTTTATCGAAGATGATTCCCCAACCTCCGCCGTGTCGTAAACGACCCTGTAACGATAATGTTTATGATTTGCCATCTTGCACACATCATACGATCTGAACTGCTCCATGACTTGCCTGTACTGGCGAGGCGAACGTTTCCTTTGAAGCTCTTCCGCTACCATCTACTCATGTTTGCGTGTGGGTGTGTGTATGAGCGTCAACAAATGGAAAGATTACATCAAACATCGTTTACCGTTTAGCTTCCGGGTGCTTGCAGCTGTTTACCGAGGGCCTGCTTATCCTCCGACAACGTCGGCATTGTGGCGATATTGCACGAGTGGATGACTTCTGGAATGCAAACGTAATCCTCGGCTTCGTTCGAATGCGGGAGCGCCGGAAGCGGAAAACCTTTCTACTCACGACGGCAAGCACCATCGATGATGCATCTTCGCATTGCCTATAGGGTCGGTACGGGGTACTGATCAGAGAACCGAAACCAACGCCGTATCGATGGCGATGAGTGCAGCCACTCGTCTATGCAAGCTTCACGTTACATGCCGGCCGCTCGGTACCTTTCCCACCGGGAAAGCGTTATGATGCCGCAGAGTGTGTAGCGAATTTTATCGATAATCTTTGGAAAAGTACGAACCACGACTAACCTTGCGAGAAGGATGGGTGGAAGAATGTATCGATAAAGGAGAAGAGGTTATTTTTTGTCGTCATCGAACCTCATTGCCATTGAGTATGATTTCCGAAAACGGCACTCTTGGTTCCGGCAAGTCAACTCGCATTCAAATGTAATGCTCCAAGAGGAAGCGATGGCAATCCTCGCAAGTCCTTGAGCCAATTGCTAGTACCCCTTTGATACGGCTTCGCATGGGTTTTTCATGCTATCAAGCTTATGTTTGTACAGCTTTTTTCATATTTGGGTAGCTTTTGAAATTGAATCGATGAAAACTGCATCACATGATGATCAAGCTTTACCTGTGATTTAAGATCTGCTTCAAACAGTTCACACAGTTGGATATCACTGTATATGTATTTGATAAATGTGAATGTATCTGTTTTTCTTTTTTTCTAAAAAAAGATAATGTTGTCTAATGGTGTTAATAAAAATTCTAAAAATAATATGAACAAAAGGTAATATTCCATCAGAACGAAGTTATCTTTTTTGAGTTAGGTAGTTAGTTAAAAAAACTTGTCAAACAATATTTTGCATCAAATCAGTTTGATTGTAAGCGGAATTCTTAATATACTTTTAATTATACTAGCAACTCTATGTTAGACGTTAAAGTATTTGTAAGCAAAAATGTGTTTTTAAATGGTGCTTCTGTTTTATGTCCTAGAAGTACATTTTTCTGGTTCAATTACGTTTTACGTTCCTCTTGAAACCTCTTCTTACATCTTGAAATAAACTTCAATCCGTTTAAAAACCATCGTCACAAGGTAAATTGTTCTGTTACTAAAAATAGTTGCCGTCCCTGATGCCCATTAGATCTCGACGCAACCTACATAGCTCTGCGGCTTCAACCGGTCGTCTTACAAACCAATACATTACATGCATAGGATTACCGGGAAAGGAAAGATATCTCTGCTTAGGATAGGACACTTTCATCAATTATGAGTTTAGATCTAATTTGTAGTCTCGAACTTCGTCGCAGACCAACCGAAGGTCATGCAGAATTCAGCAGAAGTACGGTGTTCGTTTCTGGTCAAAGGGGCGAACGCTTTTTCTTATAGTTTCTTACCAATGCTGTTTGCTTTCTTTTTCCACCCTCACCGTATCCGAATTGCACGTTCGTATTGTTTGCGGTAAGGGCGGATCTTTTTGACGAAAGTACACTCCACCGGCAGAACGGAGTCGGAGTCCATTTTCGGCACACCACCATTGAACCCGGTGGCCAGGCTAATCGGTGCTGGATGCTTTGTTGCACAGGTTCCCCGTGTGTCGTGTTCGCCGGAAGATGGGTTTGGCTACTCACGGGCCTTCGAATGCCCGACCAGGAACTAGCTGTAGCATTCCGACAACGTCCGGGAACCCATTATGTCAATTGGTTTAGGAGCTTGACAAAACAAGCCCTGTTTCGGGTCGGTTTCCCTACGGAGAGACGACGGTTGGGCAAAGAGCTGCCAAAAGGGTGGATTCAGGGGGAGGTAATGTGGGCTGCAAGCAAAGCAGCGACACGTGTTCGTCGGTCGCAGCGAGCCACGCCAAGGGAACTGTCGAAGGTGCCCCAAAACCTGGGCAGCGATGGGGAACCCAGAATGGCGTCTCAATGGGTACCGCAAATTCCTTCAACCTCCATTTAATCTGCAACCGTACACGAAAACGAAACCGACGCTCCGAAACTGACACGGTTTGCCTGGGCTGGGAAGCGTAAGTTGGCCATTGGCACTCCGGTCCGGTGGATCGTACCCGTTGTTTGGCTCCGGAAAATGGTCGCTCTGGGCATGTTATCTTCCCATGGTCAATGCCAGCCCCACCCCGGGGCGGCTCAAGTCGGGTGAGTGGGAGAGTGGGAGACTGGGAGGCCGAAATCCCATCCCAATATGTTCTGCCAGCCAACCATCACGGCTGGTTTGACCACTTGTTAGACTCTTGTGAGCCTCCCGCTGCCCTCGAGCCATGACCAATGCTGTATCCGGTTCGTTCGGCTGACTTCAAAACAACTCAAACACACACCCGCACATACCCAAACACCCTTTGTGTGTGTGTGTGTGTGTGTGTGTGTGTGTGTGTGAGTGTGTGTGTGTGTGTGTGTGTGTGTGTTTCCCTACATGTGGGCCGAAAGTTCCGAGCTCCCTCGGGGGCACCATTTGGTTGACCCCTAGTGCTGGGTGACATTGATGGGATTTTATCTATTTTCGACTTCGAGAAGCTTCCACGACGCTTGGCCCATGGCGAAGGCAGAAGAATTTTCAATTTTCTCTCCCATTCAAGCGTTAAGGAGTTACGAGGAAAAGATGGTGGCTGGCAAAAAAGCGGCTGCTTTTGTGTTTCGCCGGCCGAGTGTGTCCTTTACTCGTTCGTCGGTGTTTTGCAGTGAGTAATCTGATCGTTTTATTTCGAAAAATTTGATTCCACCCGAGGGCTCTCTTTTTCGATATGAGTTTACGTGGGAAATCGGTCGTTCGCACTTTCTATTTAGCAGTGGTCGATTTATGGCTGATGCTTACGCTTAGCTTAGGATATTCTAGACGCTTTCCATCTTCTTATCGGTGGACGCGAACACCAGCAGTTTACCATTGGACACAAAACAAGGGAACAACGGAATGGAAAAGTTTTTTGAAAAAAATTTGGAGTACAAGAAAATCTGTTTGCATTGATAACACCTTATTTTTTAATAGAATTCTTTTCCCTGGGACGGGGCGTTTGTCGAACTAAATTATGACCGTCGAATTGATTGTGTGAAGGATCTATTTTCTTCCCGTTCCCCATCGTTCATGTCACATCTTAAGCCAACATGCCGTTGCTCGTGGCGACTCTTGCCCGATGCCCAACGTGGAAAGATTGTCCACAAATGCAGCAACACTTGGGACGGATTTAGCTTCCGCCTCGAGGCTTTCTGGTGGGAAGTAAGCAAACGAAATCTCGGTTATCCCCCCCTGAGATATCATGGCCAAGGAGGGTGGGGCTTGATCCACCACGTTTTCCTTTTGTAAGTCGAATGGTGGGGGAGGGGATGGGAAGAGGAGGGCGATTTATTTATTGCCCGCCAGCAAACCAGAAGGAAACGTTGCGTCCATTGTGAGACACATCCGCAAACGGCCTTCGTCAAGACGCCCCTGCAGTGGTGTTCGATATAGCGTTGCGTGGCCTGTATAGCAAGCGGTTGCTCACCAACCAACCCCGTCCCCGTTCACCCCCAGGGTGACTTGGCCCCAACGATCAACCGGACCACCGGCTTTTGGGTGGCGGCCCGCCGAAGACATATTGAATTATAGGCTGTCCAGCATAATCGGTCTCTTGTTGATGGTAAACAAGGATGAATGAGCCAGTTGACAAGGCAATCCCCATTGAGATGGCGTTTGCTTTCGGCAAGTTTTCGGCCGCACATTACCGGCACGTTGGCACCATTGGGTCCGGACAAAAGGGACTCATTTATGCTGGTAAAAGCTTCCGGTGATGGTTCAGTTGGTCGTAAATAGTTTTTCTTGTTGTAAATCAACAGTTGAGTTCATTCGTCATCAGGAAAGCCAACCATCGGTCTTGGTTATATTGAGAACGAATTAATATGCTTCAAAAAGTGATCTGAAAGAGAGTTCAACATTTCGTTATGTTTTTATAATGTCTTGAATAATCTTTAGTTAGCAATCTTTTCAATCGTGCACAGAATAATCATCGTGTCTATTTGTTTATGTAACCAGTCTTTTGAATTTAAGAATATACGTTTAGCAAAGATTTTGGCGTCTATAATTTCATCTAATTGATCCTTAAAAGTTGAATTCTGAGGATTAAACAATTGCAATCAGCTTATCATGTATTGGAATTTATGTTTTCATTTTCAAATAATCGATCTCTGCAAACGATCTGTTTCGTTAAAAATCAATCGCTCCAGTGCACCACTTAACCTCAGATCGGCCAATTACTTAACGTAAATTTTTCATCCATTCAGCCCGGTACAACCGCTCAAGGGCCCTGGCATTCCCGGGCGAGTCTGTTCTGTAATTGGCATCGGCGCATCGTTTAGACACCACTCACCTGCACACGTTGCGCTTGGTCCGGATAATCCGCCATTGCCATGACTGCATGAAGAGGGCCCTCGAAAAGGCCGTCCACCATATAGCCAAACCATCGAGAAAGATTCGTTTGGCATTGGCGGCCAATGTTGTGTGTAAAGGTATGACAGGGTGAAGGTTCAATAGCACCTCCGTCTTTCGCGTTCGAATCAATGAGCGGTGGTGCATGCTACTCGCATGATTTGCTACCCACAACCCGCTCGTCGCGAGCGCGCGGGAAAATCCGCTTCCAAACCCGCTTTCGAGTGCGGGCACCATCCTGAACGGAAGAACCCGCACATACTCGCACACACACACACACACTCGCGCATGCCGATGCAAAAGCTGCAATTGATCGAAGCCAATCGCGGTATCGTTGCGCCAGGCAGCCACCCGATTTGGGGTTTGGACGAACCCGCGAACGTCGACTGCAGGCATTCGGCGTGGAAAACAACCTTCACCACACTCCCTTGCCTTAGCCTTGGTTGGCGCGGCGCGCGCGTGAAGGTTAATAATTCACGGCAACTCATAGCGCAACCGAGCGCCGGGACGTCACTTCGGAGTGGTTGTTGGTGTAGTTATGTTTCTTTTTTATTTTTTTGGTTCGTCCGCCTCCATTTCGTGCAGGAATGTTCCGACGACATCCGCCCGGTCGTTTCGATTTGTTGAGTCACCGCCGCTTTCAGGATCCCCCGGTGCCATTGACGGTACGACAGTTGAAGGTTAGACGATGGCAAGGTTTTCGACGTGAAGGAGGGTGAAACGATTTTTGCATTAGTGAAAAGTCAAAATTGCACGTTAGGCATATGGGATTGTGTTTTTAATCTTTGAAAAGGATATAAACGCCCAAATGAAAGGAGATGAAAAATCGGATGAAATTTCAATGTGACTATAAAAGTAGATCAATACATAATTGAATTCTTTATTGATGGGCTATTTTTGCAATATTTTCATATTCATATTTTTGATTTTGATTTTCTGGTTACCGAAGCGGAGGGTCATATCATTTTATACGTTGAGTGTAATATTTTTGAGGAGAAAAACTTAATTTATAGTAGAAATACATGTATTTATATATTTTCTCAAAAACATCCTTGTCAAGGGATACAAATTAGAATGTTTTTTCATGATGTTCACTGCTTCCAACTTTAATTAAACTTTTAACGCTATCCTTTGATCGTATAATTGCAAATTGATTTAGCCTTTTGATTAAAAAGGGAACAAACTATGTAGTTTTCCACAAATTTGAGAAGTAAAAACGTAGGAAAGTGGGTATTTTATGTGGAGTACTATTGCTGGGTTCCAAAAATGCTCTAAGTAGTAGATTACTTACATTTCTTCCTTTTTATTAACATAATAAATTACAATTATGAGATTATAAATTTCATAATGAACATCACAATAAACTAATAATTTATCAAAAAATGATGTTGATGATTATATTTTCATGGTGACTTGTTGATACTTAAAAGACAGATTTCTTCATCATGAACCCACGTGGAAAATATTCAAATAATTTCCTTTACATAAAACCACCCTCAACCTTCCTTCGCAAAGGCGGGAAAACGTATCCAGGCTTGCATGCCTATGCCGAAAACTGATGCGTTTACCTAATGACATGCACGAACATATCACCGGCTTTGCTTTTGTTTTTATCACTTCCAAGCACATGCGACAGACAATCGCCCACAACGCGAACGTTTACGATGTCTGGCCAGGGTCTAGAGGCAGACTAGGTTTGTTGTGTTTTGGTATTGTTTTGACGCAAACCTTTCCATTTTTGACGCTGGTTGCTCAACCCAGCCAACGGTTTGTAGTCAATGGCGACGGTTGCATGGAAGCGCACAGTGTTGAGGCACCCTCACGTTGGCGTTTCGGTTTCCAGGCCACACAACACACACACAAACCAACGTCCCGTGACCCTTTCGTTCGCCTGTTCGCGGTGTTTCACCTTGACGGAAGTGAAGTTCGCCAGGAAAATCCAACCATCGCAGTAGTTTACGACGGACTCCGGCATGGAGCGCAACGTGGTGGTTCGACCGTACGACAACCGTGCGGTTGCTCGGAGTTGCAAGCAACTGTGAAGAGCGCCGTTGTCCGTATTATCGATGAGGATTGATTTCCGAACTCAAACACGAGAGCCGTCTGGTAACGAGCCGCTTTGAAGCGGTTCGGTGTCCGCTTAGATAACCAGTTGGAAAACAAACCAGTGCCAAAAACCATTCCAAACGCTGTTTGTGGGCTGTTCATATGCTCGTGCGGGAGAAAAGTAACGCTATAACCTCGGGCTTCATTCGCCCACACTCTGTAGCGGGCGAATGGGGGAAATTTAATGTTCTTCCCTTTTGGGCCATCATCAACAACAAACGTTTCGCTAATGGTAAGTCTCTCCCTTGGTTTCTCCCTGCTTCAGCCTAGTGCCGTCCATCGACGAGATCGAAGCAACAAAAGTGCCTTACACTATTGCAGCAGCGCGCAGGACATTGCGGCGGCCGCCAGCGTCGCCATGGTGGCACCGGAGCTGATCGAGGCGGCCGACGAGGACGGCTTCACGCCGCTGCACCTGGCCGTGATACAGGGAAATCTGCAGCTGGTCAACCTGCTGCTGGCCAACGGGGCCGATGTGAACGCGCTCGACAACGAGGGCCACTCGGTCGTACACTGGGCTACCGGTAAGTGTTGGCCGGTGTGTCATTAGTGCTTTTCATCCGAAGGAGCCTTGGAAACTACACCGTCGTGTAGTGAAGAGTTGCGTACCAACATTACTTCCTACATTCGCGTTTCAATATCAATTAGAAACCCGAAAGGCGCAGTAATTGAAGGCACCCAAAAAGCGCCGGGTGCCAAGTAACGACGGCCGGTGTTTAATCGATATCGTTCGCCTTGTTTAGGCCGCGTTTTGTTTTGGTTTAGTTCCCCTTCGCGGTTGGCTGTTCTTCGAAAGTTCCGGTTAGTTCTGAGTTGATTCCATAATCGCCCTTTTTTTGTCCATACCTCCGAACAGTGTGCGGTGAAGTGGATGCATTGCGGGCGGTTTTGGCGGCCGGTGCGGATGTGTCGACGCCGGACATCAACGGTGGCAGCCCGCTCCACTATGCGGCGCAGATGTGCGGCGCCAACTACGAGGGCAAGACGGCCCGCGCTTCGGCGAAGCTGGCGCTGGAGATCCTGAACACGCTGCTCAACCATCCCGACACTACGGTAGAAGTAGAGGACAAGGATGGCCGACAGCCGCTCCTGTGGGCCGCCTCCGCGGGCTCGGCCAAGGCTGTGCTGGCTTTGATAAAAGCCGGCGCTCACGTCGAAAGTGCCGACAAGTAAGTGCGCGAATCGGGTTGACATTTTCGGTGTGGTTTTGGAGATCGGTTATTGGTTTTCTTTCTTCTTTGTACAGGGATGGCTTGACGGCGCTCCACTGTGCCGCCTCCCGGGGACACACGGAGTGTATCGATAGTCTGATCAATCTGTGCGGCGCCCACACGGATCAGATCGATTCCAACGGGTGTACCGCGCTGCACTACGCGGTCACGCTCGGGCATGCCGATGCCACGTCGCTGCTGCTCAAACTGGACGCCGACCCGAACCGGCAGGATCGGAAGGGCCGCACACCGGCACACTGTGGTTGCGCCAAGGGCCAGATGGAGACGGTGAAGATTCTGCACGCGAAGAAGGGCAACCTGTGGCTGCGGAACGCCAAGGGCGATCTGCCGGTGCACGATGCGGCCTCCTCCGGTCGCCGCCAGCTCGTCCAGTGGTTGATCCAGATGAAACCGAAGCACATCAACACGACCAGCAACGATGGCCGCACCTTGCTGCATATTGCCGCCGGGCACGACAACGTGGACCTGTGCAAGCTGCTGCTGGAGCTCGGGGCCGATGTGAACCTGCTGTATCGACCGTCCTCCAAGAGTGCCCCGCTGACGCCCCTGGACTATGCACTAGCCAAGGGCTACCGGTCGACGGCGAAGTACCTACAGATGCAGGGTGGCCTGCCTGCGAACAAGCTGCGCCTTTCCGGGCGGCAGCAGAAAATCCTGCCCGACATTGACCGCGTGGAGCCGCTGAAGCTGACCGAGAAGGAAGAGCTGATCGATCTGAAGACCTCGAAGCGCTACATCGTCTATCTGAACTCGAACTCGGAGAGCGAAACGGCAGACGAGCGGACGCACCGAAAGAGCCGCCACAAGCGGAAAGGTTCCAGTCAGCCGCGGGGACGTCGCACCAGCAGCTGCAGCGACACAGTCTACCTGTACAGGGAGGGTGCGAACGACATAAGCCGGTCGCGGAGCAACGCCGAGCTGCATCGGTCGCACGGGAGACATGGGCGACGTGGCAGTAGCTGTTCGTCGACGGCTAGTACCGGCTCCAGCGGATCGTCCTCGGGGGGTCACGGTGGAGGCGATTGCTGCCGACACGTACGCCGTAGACACAAGTGCTACCGGAAGTGTTCTTCCAAGCGGACGCACTCGCGCGACCGGCATAAAGACCGCGAGCGTGAACGCGACCGGGAGGAGAAGCCGGACACGCAGAAGGAGTACGAGTTTAAGTACGCCGAGAAGAAGGAACCCGGGCCGCGAAAGCCTGGCGAACGGTGCGGGAAGATAATCTTGAAGCAGATCCACAGCGGCTCGTCGGAAAACGACTCCACTGGGGAGAATGGGCGAGCGGCTCCCGGGGGCTTGAAATTTAGCTCGGAGCGGAACGGACGGGGTACCCATCTTGGGCTTCCGGCGGGTCAGATGGCCCAGTATGGTGCCGGTGGTAGCGGCGGTGGTGGAACATACGACCCGTCTGGAGGTGGGGATTATTACGAAGATCCCATGTCCCCGCGGTCGCCTCCGCGTGCCGAGTTCAACATTCGCAAGGAGTCGGACACCAAGAGTGAGGGTAAGTCGTCCGACTCGAGCGTGACGAAGAAGAAAAAGAGCAAAGTGGGAGCGGGCAAAAAGTCCAAAACGGCGAAGGCTCCAAAAAAGTCCGAATCACCCAGTGACGAGGAAACCCGGGGCGGTTCGGTGGAGGTGGTCACGGAGGCGCAAGTCCATCAGCCTCCGCCACCATCACCGGTGCCACCAGCTCAACCACCGGAAGTGGGTTCTATGGCGAAGTCGACTGAGGACGACGGAGCGGCGACGGACGCGACGTACACGATCGAGCAGCGGACCCGATCCGACGTCGAGGGACTCAGCGAGCCGGAAGAGCGATCCGCCATTGGGAAGGGTGGGGTACAGGGGAAGCCAGCCACGGAGACGATCGAGGAAGTGCGTGACGAGCCGGCGCCGGAGGTAATGGCGGTGCAGCAGCAGGCAGCCTCCACCACATCCCGCGCTAAGGATCGCTCAAAGCTCAAGTCCGCCAAGAGCGATAGCAAAAGCCGATCCAAATCCGACTCCTCCGAGCGGGAGATCGTAAAGGGAAAGGGATCAAAGGTGGAAGAACCACCGTTACCACCCCCACCACCGCCGACGCCCCCTTTAGTGCAAGAGGAGCAGCCTCCGGAACCAGCTCCGGAACCACCTCAACCAGAACCGATAACTCACCCCGATCCGGAACCACCGGAACCAGAATCACTGCCACACCAAGAAACGTTGATAGAGGCGACCGAAGATAGACATACAGTAGGCGACGATGAGTCCATGATCGCTGAGGAATCGTTGCCACCTCTGATCGAACCAGAAGAGCCACCGATCGAGGAGCGCGAAGAGCCACACGATACAAAAAACGAGCAACCGCCACCGGTGGAGATGGCACAGCAGGAGGAGCGGGAAGATAAAGGTACCCCAGAGGAGTCGACCGAAAGCACTCCAACGAAATCGAGCGACGAAACGGAACCACTCTCGGTGGTGGAGGAATCAGTTACGAAGGCGTTTGAAGAGCCAGTTCCAGAGAAAGAGGTGGAAGTAGTTCCTCCCGTGCTAGCGGTAGAACTTTCGTCCTCCAAAGAAGAGGAGAAGGTGCAAACTACAGAGCAGCCAAGGGAGCGTCCAAAACTGCGCCGCTCCATGGAATCGAAGATGGAGAGCGTGGAAGAGGAGCGACCAGCGGAACCAGCTCCGTTGCTCGACCAGGAGAAGGTCGATCAGACGCGAGGGTTCTTCGTCAGCCTAGAGGACGGTGGCGGGTCGGCCACCGAGCAAGACGAAAAGAAGAAGCAAATGAAGAAAATCAAGAAAAAACCTCGCCTAAAGGAGGACGAACAGGAACAACAAAGCAGCAAGGATCAGGATTCGGGATTCGAGCCGAGTCCGCAAGCGGTTCGCAGTAGGCCAACTATCTTCGAGCGGCCAACGCACACGGCCACACTGCCACGTCGCTCGGCGTTCACGATGGTGGAGGAGCGTGCGGTTAGTTCGCGACCGGAAGGACGGAAGCCGGGTGACAAGAGCGCCGTCAACATGACCACCGTCCAGCAGTCGATCCACAGGAATATCCGCAGGTAAGCAGCGAGTGCACGGTACGCCTCGAAGTGGCGTTTAGTAGCCGTAGTCTTTTTTAGCCGCCGGTAGCCTCGGTGTGAACGATCACACAAACACACACACACATACACACACGAACCCACATAGATCATCCACATACTCACCGCTCTTAGATCCCTGTGAGTGATTGTGATCTGTGAATTGTGCGACGAATGGCTGCGATGGTTGCATGTGAACCGTAGTGTGTGAATGTGTTTCGCAAAAGAAAATACTTTTCCCACCCCGATCCTTGCCAAATGGTTCCCCGCGTCCCGTAACCTACCCTTAACTAGTCTCGTGCCACTCGAAAGACCTAACTCTGAAGCCGAACCCCTCCCCCGTATTGTTGTTTCAGATAAAAAGAATGATAAAGTATGAAGATGAGTTGCTCGTAAACTGTAAGAAAACCGAAAACAGAGTGACATACACTAAAAAAAACACAACTGTGAACAGAAAACACGTACTCAGACCCATCTGCATCGTTGGCCGTCGTCCTGTAAGAGATAACGAAAAAAAGGACACAAACTCTTAATATCCTAGCAGACGCTGGAGCAAAAGCAATGGCTACTACAAACTACTCTAGAAGACATATTTTACCTATTCACATCGGTAGCTCCTCTAATCAACATAATCCTGGTGAAATTTTAAAGTTTAGTAATACAAGAAATGAAAGTGAACTATTTAAAAGGAACACATTGAGCCCCTCAAAATAATGTGAAAATAATTTTTATAATTAACATTCTATGGAAGATTTAATCTGGAAAAATTCAAAGTTTGTAGTCAAATGTACTCAATCCAACTCGTATTTTCCATAGAAGCTCCCATGTAACCGTAGCATATGTTGTGGTTTCCAAGTGTAGACAGGTGTGACTTTAGGGGTTTCTTGTTGGAACCGATTGTAGTTTTAGAACCAACAACGTCTACGTTGATAATCCATAGGTAAGAGGCACCATCTATAACTGCGTTTGTGTGATTTTGCGGGCAAAAAGTGTGCTAGATGGCAACGAGTGGTAGAAAATAGTAATTTCATGTGTGATAGTACCCTAAGAGTCAGGGGATGGAAGGGCGTAACTTGATAACGAAACAAAAACCCACCGAAGTGAATCCAGCCACTGAACCACCCTATGGACTTTCTAATCGAGAAGTTAACCTAGTTGAGCACATAAACGTGTTCGTGTGCATCTGTGTATTTGTGTGTGTTTGTTTGTCATAAATTAGGATGCAAAAGAATGCAAAAATCACTTCGAAAGTAGAAATATATGCCGAAAAGTATAAACAACCTCCTGCTACCGAAAAGCAACAAAGAGCACACAAAAGCGTTAGCGGCGAGAAAAGTGAAGAGGAAAACTTTGTGTGAAAAATCATGGATTTGAGCAAAATCTTTAGAACCAAAATGTTATTGTACCATTTTCTGTACTGAAGGTATTGGACTCCAGTCTTCCACACAAATCCCAATCCAAAGCACCATGCGCCTCCACCCAATGACCTCCTTTGCCATCATCGTGATCATGCTGCTGGTGCAATTTTTGAACCATTGTTTATCTTCCATTTTTAACTGTTTTTACATCTACTACATCCGCTTTCCAAAACAGCATCGTTCCGCTGCCACGATGTACATTTGTTTTACGTTTTCCGTGTCGAAATGTTGGTGTTTTCTGTTCCCTTTGAATTTATTTTTATTTTCCGATGATTTGCTCACATCCTTGCTGGTTCACCGATCGACCTCGCAGGGCTTCGCAGGGCTTACGGGAGAAGCAAACAAAGCTGTAAACCATCCACGTACATTTTCCAACACGTTTTTTCCTGTTGTGTCATGTTTGTGCCTTTGTTTTGCCAAAACCGACTGAACGAACTGCAAATCGATGCTAATCAAATTTGCTTACAATCGCCACGAGTCACTTTTTTTCTCCTTACTATATTTTTGTTTTATTGAACAAACAAGCTACGATGAAGCGATTCACAAAAAAACAAAGCAAAAGTTTAAAAAAAACACACACACAACCTATTCGAGGAGCAGCGTAATGCTAAAAACTTATGTTTTGAAAAACAAAACCCTCTCCATAACAAAAACAAAACTTCAAGCCGAGGAACATTACTATCAATCGAACCCCATACTGCCCGCTCTAATTCCCAGATATTATATGGAAAGAAAGATTTTCCAACACTTGTTAGAACTGAAAAGTTTGCAAATTCGGTCGACGAAAGTGAACGAATCGGTGCTGGTGAAGCGGGCCGTGGACGACTACCACAAGTCGACGATCGAGCTCGGGTACGAGACGGGCAGCACGCTGAAGCGCTACCCGTACACGGAGTACTCGTTCCGGAACTTCGAGCTGTTCCTGTACGACACGCTCAAGAGCCTGCAGAAGAAGGAGACGTACAATTTCCAGAACATCTCGGAGGTTTACGATGAGGTGAGTCATTTGGCGCATCCGTCCAGTTCATGCGAAGGTAACATATTTGCTAGGAGTAGGTTAGCATGTGTTTTTCTCGAAACTATATTTGATTTTGTGATGATCTATGGGATGTGTTGGTTGTTGGTTTTGAGATGAATGTCAACTTTATAATATTTTCTTATCTAGAACTTAATTTTCTTGAACCATTTTTAACCAATTTTATCCCAAACGAATAGCATTTTACTCTCCATTTTTATGTCTATTTATTAACTTAAATTTGGTCAAAACTCCAGAAGTATACAATACAGATATGTCATAAAGTTGACAAGACAACATAAAATTAATACACGGTTTTGTCAGTTTCACTTTCTTTAAAAAATTATGCATCATTTTTCGTTTTTATTTCACCAATGTATCGAGCGTTGTATGCGTTGGTGATTTATGCAGAGATTCCGCAGGTCAGACGCCATAATTACATCGTAACGCTGACGAGATTTGACGGTTCATTCCTCCTCCGGCAGGTCACTGGTATCCGTCCGCTGCGTTAAATTCCTTCGCTTTTCACCCCCCCCCCCCCGCCGCCCCCCCCTTCTGTGCTAAACTAAAAAGCGACACTCAAACATCAATCGTCACAGCATTCCCTGGAACTCCTCCGGTTAACGTCATAAAAGTTTATTTTCGTCCCAAGCCGTCGGGTTTTCGCAGTGCATCCGATAGTTGCGCCACCGCTCCGGCGCCGACAAAACGTCATAATGGTCCATTACGTGTGCTTTCGTAGAAAGAGTAAATAAATCCGTTACACTTTAGCGAATCGCTTGGATGTAAACATAAAGATAGAGAAAGTGTCTTAAACTGGGAAAGATCCAGCCCGACATACGTAGCACGAAAGCACGTAGGAAACGTAAATTCCTAGTGTCGAAGACCTCGCACGGTTGCCCCCGATGGCGTGCCGTGTTTGTTGGTTCTGCTTTCGGTACGTCTTTACGATGGTGTATCGTCAAGCGTTTACACTTAGGTGATGGGCTAGTTAATATTTCAAATAGCAATCAAGGCTGGATCGCCTGCAGACCGATCAACGCGTCACAAGATGACGCTGAGGAGCAAAGTTTAAGTGTTAAACGATCTGATTCAAAAATTCAACATATTAAACTGTTCGTAAAACTTTTCATTCAGTTGGATATGTTTGTGAGAGAGGATACCATGCTCTAAAAAGAAACTTTGTTCACAGATTCTTTAACGGAGCTGCTTTCTTCCTACGTAAATTGTTTTTCTTACAAAAGGCACGACTAATTAAAAAAACACATGTCAGTGAAACAGTAGTAGTTTTGTTAGGATTCCATACAATCCTTTACCTTAAAAGTGAAACACGCACACGTAGGTTCCTTTTCCTAAACCAGATACTACAGAATTTGTTACATGGGAGAAAAAAACAAAGAGTTGTAAATGATGATTATTTGAATTTGATCATTAAATAACATTCCAAAAGATGTTTAATGTAGGTTTGCTGTAGTCGTTCTCTATCCAAAGTGTTTCGTTTTACATTTATCTAATGGGATCACAATGTTTGCTGATTGCACGATACATCCACCTGTCGGTTAATACCGCGTTATCCTTCGCAGGCCGAACGCAGACTCAGCCCGGACGTGAGCCGCTACGAGCGCGCCCTCAACTGCACTACCAAAACGCACCGATGTCTTCATGCGACCCACGCCTACACGGGAATCCCCTGCGCTGCATACAGTAAGTACTGACGGGACCGACCATCTGTCTGTCTGCCTGTCCTATCGGTCCACTTGTCAGCCGGCGGCATCTGGTCGCGGGCGGGAGATAACGCGAGCACTAATTGTAACACTTACCTACCGTTCCCGGTTCCGCCCGATAGTACCGATGATGAACCATCACACGATACCGAAGCTCGGATTTGGCCCGTACAAATCCAGCAGCTCGGGGGTGGGTAGCTTCTTCCTGCCGAAAATCCTCACGCACCCCACCGACCGCAGCTGCGCCGGAGGAAAGGTCGCCCTGGAGCTGACGCACGGTAACAGTAAGCAGGTCATTACACTGCCATCCGAGAAGCTCGATAGCAATAAGCGATACTACGTAACGTTTACCCTCAACCCGAACGGCACGTCTGACGGTGATCCACCACCCGTTCCACCTGTTCCTCCCACTCTCTCCGCAGGATCCGCCCGAGCAGCCGCCCACCAGCCTCAGTCCCACGGCGAGCACCAACCGTCCGATCCAGATGCCCAAGATAGCGCTCAGTCCCCGCGCGCTCGACAGCAACAACATCAGCAGCAGCAGCACCAACAGCAACATCAACAACCTTCAGCCACGGTTCTTCGGCAGCAACAGCAGCAGGAGCACCCACAGTCTCCATCGCAGCCCTATTCCCTTCCCGCAGTAGAGCAACAGCGAGTCGCCGCCGGGTCCCGGGGAGGCGCCTTGTAGCATCGATACCGCATCCCAACGGGCGTGCACTGTCGAGCCGTCGGGGTTGCCTTCCTCGCACCCGGGACCGGGCTCGTGCTCCTACTCGGCCAGGTTTGGCTCGTGCTTGATCGTGTGTACATATACGGAGCCGTCTTTTTTCGCGTACCTCCTCCAAGGGTGTGGCGCATAATTTGTTCGACATTAAAGAAAAACCTTCGGAAGAAATGCTAAAAGAAAAATACCAGAAATCCATCCAACAAACTAAATGAATGTTGCGTTGCGTTTCATTCTCCACTCCCCCCCACTGTTTCACTTGAATTTCCCACCCCTGGATCGTATGCGTACTTTGGTACCGTTGAGAAATATGGTGTGCGTTCGGTTCGTCTGTAGGTTCGTACATTCGTTGGTATCGCCTTTTCCACTCTCTTGTTTTCTCTTTTTCTGTTGAGGTTGTTTCGGAGTATGAATTATCCTTTCACCTTGAACACGTCTAACCGATTGACGTCCTTGGTGAGTCCGTTGACCAGTCGGCCACTAATGGGTTCACTTATGCGTTTGCTCCGGGATGAAGGAACGAACCCGCTTCCGTTCCGGGAGCGTGCGTTTCCGGATGCTTCATGCCGATGTCCTTGACCTAAATCGCCTCTAATTACGGGGCGGCCATTTGCATATCCGATCGCAATAAAAAATGGGCCACGGGAAGCCAAACCCCTGGCCCTGGAGGTCAATGTTGGACCTTGGTTGAGGTGTAATTTTATTTTTCCACACTACTCTGGAACACGCCATTACCAACTGATGTGGTCGAAGCGGAACGGATTTTCCCTTTCTCTTTAACCCCTTTCGAGGGGGGTGACTACTTTCTCACAACAACTTTCACCATTCTTATCGGCTTTCCAAGTCATCGACCGGTGAATGCCGGATCGTTATCCTTGCTTTCCCGTTTGCTGGGATGAACAAAACAAAGCCCAAAGAGATGTCCTTACTAATTGGATTGATGTTTCCGATTCCCATGATTTCCGCAATACTACCAGAACCTCCACTGTGCTGGTTTGTTGTTTGATGCAGTGAACTATGTTTGCATGGGTTGGGTATACCGCTGAGAACTGGTACCAAGTTAAAGGGTAGAAATTTCGGATCAAAATCAGGGACCAGAAAGTACAGATTAATGCCATGGAAACAATTAAAATTGCCACAGTTTGTCTTCCATCATCATATGACGATGTAATTCCGGTTTGAAGTGTGGCAGTATATCAATGGGATTTTTTAATGAGGTTAGATTTTTAAGCAACCGGCAAATAAATGTACGAACCTACAACAACGAATACGAAGCATTGCTTTTGTAGCAACTTATCTTTTTCCGAAGCTAATTGTCTGTGTCCCCTCGATTCTGTTTAAGGCAGAACCGTTCAAGGAATTCCATTTTTAGCTCATTCCGTTTTGTCTCTTCTTTCATACTTTTAAACCAACGTAAAACCGCTCGCCCTAGCATCGAGTGTACCGACAATGTGATGAACTAAACAAGGGGAAAACTTTTCTGGAATGATCAGTCCACTTTCCACCCCTTGAAACACTCCATACCCGCGCAATATGCGCCAGTTTGTATCCAGTTCTAAAACTCTCTCCTCCCTATATTGTGCCGTGAAATAAATTTTCCATTACTCCAAGCGTTCGTTACTAGAGTTTAATAATGAATACCGGTGCTGCTAGTACTTCCGGAAGCGCACTTCCGCCTCGCCGAAGCCGAGCGTTTCTGTTGTTCCTGCTACTGTTGCTGTTGCTGTTGCTGTTGCTGATGCTGGTTGTAATACATGGTGCTAGTGTTTTCTGCTGCTGCTAAGTGTTGTTAATTGATGGCGCATCCTTTTCACAAACGCGGCAAGGTTGCCAACAGTTTCCTATGGCTGATGGGTATGATGGCTGAACGGTGGATCGGTAGCGGTTTGCTCGGTGGATCCCGGGTGGACGGATGGGTGGAACATGGAGCCGTAGCAATAAGTTAGAAAATATTTAAATTATAAAGTTATACCATTATGAGATGTAGTAGGAAAATGTGCAAGCATTCGCATGGCTTAGAATAATTGATAAGGACAAGCAATACAGAGACGGGACGAGAAAACGGGAGAGAATGGCGAAGAGGGAGAAAGAAACGGGCGGTTAAAAGTTGTACTACGTTACTGTTTGCGCTACTGCCGGGGATCACCGGCCAACGACGGAACGATAATGGGGCTTAGGGACAGAGAGTATCAACTATTTTGTTTACTATCGTCGTTTAGGAATCCAATAAACAAACCTTGTAGCTGTGTTGTAAATAAATAGAAGATTGGAACCATAATGTACCGAAATCGTTGTGTTTATTAAGCCATCGTGATGGGTTTGCCCGGGGTTTTCCAGCAGGCAGAACGCAACGTATTCTCCCTCCCACCCCCGCACCACTGTCCCTCTCTTTCCTCCAAGGCCAATCATCAGCTGGTAGACAATGGGGTATCAAATTTCATTCGTCGGTTTTCCTTTGGATATCCTGGTGATCCCATGCGGGAAGCTCCCGGGTAGCGGCCTTACGTTCGGTCGATAAACTCTCCGAAGGTCTGGCGACGAGCTCGAGTCGAATGGGACGTCGAGTCTGATAGCTCCCAAAACGAGAGGACCCTCGAACAGCCGAAAAGATTGAACCGATTACGGTTGGCAAGCGGACTGAAGCTGAAGCGTCGCTTTGCGGGGAGCCGAGCCCATTCGAGACCGCCATTGCTTGTGGCTTAGTGTGCAAGGTTTCCGCAGGCAACCGAAAACGGAGCCGGCACGGAAATAATAGGCAACAGCCATCGCACTACGGGATGCTTGCGGACATGCCAACGCCAACCGACAGTAAAATGCAAAGAGCCAGCGCATTACAAAGTTAATCTGTAATTCGTTGGAAAATGCACGACAACAACGACAACGATTGCGACGGCAACGATGACGACGTCGGTGGCGGTGTGGTTGGGAGGCGATTAGTGTTGGATGATGACGTTACCAGTGTTACAGTGGGCCAGGATCTTCGTTACCAGTATCCTTCTCGTTCCTTTGGCACCGTAAGGTGCAATCGGGAGACTCATTTTGAGACGATAAAATGAATGCCTCTGGAGGGCGCACGCGTTTTAGGAATCAAGAACCGCAACACCCGAGTGTTTACTTGAGTCAATGCTCATTTGTGCAATGTGATGGTGCACGACTGCTCTTTTACTGCAACCGAAGTGGGAAGGGCAACAAAAGTACGGTTTAATTAGATGCTGATAGATTATAATCATGTATAAAGGCTTTGTTTCTTAGAAAATATAAAGCATGGAAATTACGACAAGGCGCTCTTTAGACATAGCTATGAAATTTTGGAGGATTTTTTACTTTCAAAACTGTACAATTAGCTAAGTGAACACGTTTCAGGTGCTGTGCAAAAACATACATTTGGAAACCAATTTAAATTAAAGAATGTGAATATTTCAAAAATCAACATGCTGCTCAAGATCATGAATTTTTCTCAGGAGGAGGATTTTTCTTACAAAAAACAAACCAAAATGTCTTATTTTCGCTAACTAGTTTCGTGAAGCTATGAAATAATAAGATTTTTTTAATAAATGAAAGTTATGGGTCATCAATAGAATAGAAAATATGTATGTTATAATGTATCACAAGCAAACACTTTCATTTGCTTCAATCCGTAGTCGTTGTTTACCTCTATGAGTTTCATGTAGCAATCTTTACTTGGATAAAATATATAAAAGCAATTGAAAATATATACAGGTACGGATCTGAATGCAAAATCAAATAGGAACAACAAATATGCAAAAGTAATAGGACTTGTAGGTATTGGTTTAAAATAGGAATCATGTTCTGTATTGTTTCTACCTCGGTGAGATCAACAAAATTCACCTTCTATGAGAAGATAATACAAAAACTTTGAAAACAAATTTTTCAAAAACTATATCCTCACTGTTTGAAATATTTCTTATGGCTGAATTTACAGTTCAACAGTTAGTAGAGAGTGAGAGAGTTACTTCATATCAATTATAATTTAGATTTTAGTTACCTTATTTCCATGGGTCAACCTCATTATAAAATTCTTTGTTCAACAATAAGAAAACACTTTTCGATGCTAAAAACTGGAAGAAAATTGTTTTCTTCTCGTTTGGTAGCGTGAGGATGCATCCATACTCATTAGCGCGACATCATCACCCCTATTGCAATTTCATAGATATTTGTGGGCAACCATTCGGAACCAATTCTACCTTCCTAATTCATATTTCGTCCTTCGGAGGCCTGAAAGCTGAAATAAATTCCTTCACCGTTCCTAGTGCAGCAGTGTTTTCAAATTAATCGACTGAAACAAATGAAAAGCAACGAAAAAACTCCTAACTGCATCTGAACGATGCAGAATGAAGGCCAAACAACGGCGTGACCGTGGAGCAGGAACTGGCAGAGGAGAAGGGCGGAGGATAAAAACGATTTTGTGAATTACAAAACTTCAGCCAACTTTATAGCACAGTTTCGTTGTTTATGTGCACTATCTGTTCATTTTGATAATGGCTTTCTAGCTTTCACCCCTCGACGCTGGGTAGCCTTTTGGATTATGAGGCCAGCAATGGTGGCACATTGAGCATAAACTTCTGGTATGGTGCATTCCTTTTTTCAATTTGTTCGTGGAAGTTATTTCATAAAACCTTGTACTCGAACGAAATTGTGATAGAAGTTGTTCGAAAATATGCGGCACTTTTATGGTAATTGTAGTTAAAAAAAAAACCATAGCAAATAAAATGAACAGCTTTTTTTAACTGACAACGTTTTACCAAACTTTTGCATAAACTATAACTTTATAAATTTGTGTGATTCTCTCCTATTGAACCAAACATATCAAATTTCCACACATTTTCTCAACTACAGGCAACCAGGTTCAGTTTCTGTTCACCCCAAGTTGGTTAAACTTTGGCTGTGAAATCGTACGGTTTCGTTGCATCTTTTATCAAAGTTTGCCAACCCATTCTGCGAAAACGATGAACACCCTCTAACGGAACCGTGAATGTGAGCAAGTGCTTTTAAAAATCATCATCATAATAACAGCCTTAATCTTGACCGGTAATGCGGAGGGAAACATAATTTTTCTCTCGACCGAACATGAGTGTTTTCGTTCCATACGTTCGAATGGTCCGTTTGGTGGGTGTGTGGATGTTTGTGTGTGTGTTTCAGATTGGTCGAGGAGCAACTCTAAACAAGAACGCCTGGTAGTATTCGGCTTGAGTTCATTTGTACAGATCAGTAAGGAATATTTGCGGATGGTGGTATGTTTTTAGTTTGATCATATAAATGATCACTTTTTTGGCATAAAGTTTGGTAGGTTTTTTCTTTTTATAATAGAAATTCATCAATTGGAGAAAGTTCAGTTTTCATGTGTGTTAGTTTCATGGGGAAAATATTTCCCACCAATAAATGAAATGCTACTTTTCTCTCCAATACTGTTCACACACTTTTCGTCATTCTCCTTATTGAAGCGCGCTCTTATGGCGGGAGCAAAAGTGAAAAATAGTTGTTTCGTTGTTTTTGCTTAAAATGGAGCACATTTTCCTTCAGCTTAGAGACGTGGCCATGTTTCGTTCCCCGGTCGGCAATCGATCGATCGCACGGTGCGCTGTACGTTTGCCCGTACCTTTCGCTTGTTGGTGTGTATATCTGTGTGTATGTGTGCATATAAGTTTCCGCTCAGTGGACCATCGTTTAGCAGTTTTCGCACAAGGCACCATCCCCGTCGTCGTACCGGGCGAGTTCCTGGGCGAGTAAACAATGCTGCCGGCTGAGTGACGGCACACTTGAGATGCTGTTTCCGGGTTTTCCCGTTCCGTCCGGTAAGCGCACACCAGCGCACCAAGAAGCGGCCCAAGTGCTCGGCACTTTCGGTACCACGTCCGACCGAGCGGACCACAAGGACAAATGTTCTGCAAGCTGTGAGAAAGTTCGTTCCCTGCTTCCCCAACACGACGTTACGGTTTCCATTGCCTGGCGCGGCTCCTGCCTCGAACGTTTTCACTTCAAAAGTTTAAGTTTGGAAGCAATACTCAAAGACTTTCCACCGGCGCCAACGTCGAGTTGTTCTTCGAGTTGATCGTACTGTCGGCAACGAGGCTGGAGAAGAAAACACCTCCACGCAACCCACCTTGGGTTCGTGTTGTGGGAGTGTTTTTCTCTCAATCCATCACCAAAAAGCGGAAAGGAAAACCGAAACAAAACATAACAAAACATACCGCGGGGGAAGAAAATAAAGAGAGAAAAATCGCGCTGCCAACCGGGTGCAAAAAAGTTCTCAACTAGCAAACAGGATAACAGTTTCGTTCTACGAAAAACACAAACACGCTTGCACAGCAAACAGATGCAAGTACCTCGAAGCGGCAGGATTAAGTTGCATGCGTTGGTTGCAAGTGGGAAGCAAACAGTGCTCTCATTCGAGAGGAAAATATTGTTCCACGTGTAGTTTCTGTTTGGTGGATAATTTTCACCGTTTTCCTGCAAGCCATTAGGCTTGCCTTGGTTAGTATGCAAAAGTTTTCCTATGACCGTATTAGGATTCGATTAGTTTGGAGAATGTCAACCGGTTTGAACGGACCTGGGGTCGGCAACCTTAAAGTTGTAGGGGTTAGATTGTTAGAAACAATCTGTTATCTCACCCTTAATTACTCACCCTTAATTACACACTAGACTTGTTGATAGTCGGTCCTTGCGTGTAGCGGAGGGTTCGGTCTCGTTAAATTTAATATAATCTTTTTTTAACAATGAGTTAATTTTCTTCTTTTCGATGAAGGTCATACTTTAGTAAATCCTGTAAAGAAGCATGCATTTTGAACATCACGCCCTTTTCAATGACAACATATTGAAACAGAGTACATTTTATGCTTAAAATCCCATCCATGATATTTACCCAGACCAGCAAAATCAACGGAAGTTTAGTAATATGTCCTATGTTCCCATAACATCGTTGTTATGTTTCTGCAGTTAAGCTTCAAATGAACAATCAAATGTTTTTAGCGAGTTGCCATAATTTTTATACATTTTTCTCAGTTTTTTTTTCACAATTTTCATAGCCGAACGGCTTGTAAATTCCAGGACAAACATTCAGCTCACTGGAAAGAATCACTGAAACAAATGGGGTCGTTGAATTTGAATGAATTAATTTCGTATTCTTCGAAATTTAATACATCAGATTAATTATGGGATGAAAGAGCGCTTGACAAAGGATTTTAATAAATCGAGAATTGCCTTATCTGCTTTATCAAAGATGATCTGATTGCATATTTGCTGCTTCATTCACGCACTGGGCAAAGATTCCTTGGTACGGAGTATATTTTCCCATAACCTGAATCAGTTCATTTCAATAATCCCAAACATTTTGTATTGCAAATGATCCCATTATTACTAAGCGGAAGTGCAGTCATGTTTGACGGAAAAAATATTTGAATATACATACTCCACTTGGTACCAGGATGTGTCGAGCCATTCTTTCATAGCGTTCATTACCTAGCCATCTTGTCACGACGGACGACAGTTTCGTTTCATTACCACCCTACTGGGTGGACTGACTTCTGCCGGTGGAGCTATGATTGCAAGCGCCTTTCCAAACAGAAAAGAACGATTAAGGTGTTTTAACAGTGCAAACAGTCGTGTCAGAGTGATTTTTCTTCCGTACCTCTGCATGCTTCCGTTTGCCTTTGGGTGGCAATTTTGGCTTGTTGTGGAGTTGTTCCAGTGGTCTTCAACCCGTTTTGTTGACCATGCCGAATAGTGCTTAAAATGTGCTGTGTCTATTCTCTACCGGTCCAGTTTCGGTACACTGGGGTTTCCCGATATGAACTGAGCAATGGGTGGACAGGATAATCCCGAGACCGAGGACTTTACATAAAGTAGGTAGCAAGTGTACCTTTTAGTGAAAAGTTATACTTCTTTTAATGTACGTGCTAATATTTCCATCCCCGAACGCCAGCGAGAAGGAGGGACGCCATTTTCCGCGTCATTTGTTGGTTCGCTCGCTTTCGCTTCATCCGGCACGATTGCCGTAAAAGTGCAATTACAAAACGTGCGCACCGGTGTCGACTGGACCTTTGGAGTGCCAAAGGTAGCAGGGAGTAGTGGTACGATGTATCAGCAGGAGTCGTTTTCGTTGGCCTTTTTTTACCCTACAAATTTGGGCTCCAGATGAAAAGCATAGTTTTAATGGCGCTTCCCGCTTGGATGTGATATTACATTTCGTAAATTTCCCTTTTCTTTTTTCCTCTCCCGGGCCATACTTTTCCCTGCACTCTAACATTTTTAGTGGAAGAACAAATGGTTCGGCCGGGATGAGATTGTACCCGGGGATAACCGGCGATGCAAGCAAACGCCCGGTCGAGTAATTGTCACATTTTAATTTTGCTAATTTCAGCACAAACGGACAACCGTTTCTTACACGACCCATCGCGGCTGCGGGCCTTCGGTGAAA
Organism: Anopheles coustani; assembly: GCF_943734705.1. Classification (NCBI taxonomy): domain Eukaryota; kingdom Metazoa; phylum Arthropoda; class Insecta; order Diptera; family Culicidae; genus Anopheles; species Anopheles coustani. The sequence continues at coordinate 21,738,746 of NC_071288.1, forward strand.
CGGTTCGGACCGACGCGAGTGGAAAGAATAATTTCCACAGCATGATTCAAACAAGGTTTCGCCTCCCCGTCCCTTGCCCGCTCAACCCCGAACGGACCTCTAGTTGTATATAATTTTTTATGCCGTGTTTTGTTTGCTCGGTTCCTTCTACCCTGCACTTAAGTGCAGATTTTCCCAGGAAACGGCATGCTTGGGAGAAGGAGGTTAAGAGGGAAAAAACAACAACCACCAAAACGAGGAGAAAGTGATAAATTTCACTCCTCGGAGTTAGCCGGCACTTCGGCTCGATGTCAGCAAAAACTCCTCCAACCCGCACCACAGGAAACACTTGGTCACCATCCGGCTTGTTTCGGCTTTACAAACGACTGGAGAAAAGTGGGAGAGGGAAAGCAGTGGAGGAAAAACATTACGACGCTCACCTTTACGATGGTTCGTACACCACCGGAGGGATTTTCTCCGGGAAATTGGAAACCCGGCCGGCGCAGGCACAAGTGTCAGCCACGGGTATCCAACCGTAACGGAACTCTTGTTAGCGGGCAAACAATAACGATCAGGACTTTTAACCTTTTACCCACCTCCATGGGCGACCCAGGGTGACCCCAAGGGTCCGTCGTCAGCAAACGACCCTGGAACCCCGGTGCCACCGCACTCCCACCACCCGGGGGTGTTTGCCGTAGCCAGTATATTTATTTGCGTCCCAAATATAAAAACACGATTCGAGATTAGTCTCCTAAACAAGTGTTTTGCATTTTAATACTCTGCTCCCGTGCGTCGGGAAGTGACGAGTAAGGGATGCCGCATCGACCGGAACGCTCGAAATGGCCAAAGTTTTCCTTCCCTCCCCACTCTTCACGGGGCAAAAGATGGACGTTGGGCCGGATGTTTTCCATTCCCGGAGACGTGGTTTGACACGTGGTTTTTGGGTGGTTCTAACACCCTCGCCCAACGTATGTGGTATTGAAACTATGCTTTTCTGCCATTGAAATAAATACTTACCATGCTAAGAACTAAGTACCCTCGATCAAGACAAAGCAAACGCTACACGACCGTACGTTCATGAAACGAAGTTACTTTTCTGTTTTGGTTTTCCTTTATTCGTTTGATTGTTAGTTCGTTTTGTTCCATCGAGAAGTCGAGTGTCGTTTTGTAATGGATTTTGTTTTTCACTTTGTTTTTTTCCTGGTTGGTTTTTGTCTCTGATCCTCTCCTGCTCGGCTTTACACCCTTCTGTTTTGTTGCATTTTGCTAAACGTTTTAGTTTGGTAGATTATTGTACTGACAGATGCGTACGTGTCAGTGGGCTGCTTGTTTGTTCTTTTTTGCACATTTCGACTCCACAAAAGTTTATTTTTCTAGAAAAACTATCTTTCCACCGTCGCTCACGTGCGAGAAGGTGTGAGCTCCTAGCGACGTTGCACGCAGCGTGAAATTATCCGTGTCAGCGGTTTGGTTTTGTTTTAAAATTAAAATTTTGCAACCCTTCGATGCATGCATTAAACACTTGGGGAGCGATAGTTGATTTTCTCAAAATGAGCTTGTACACAAATCCTGTCGCCTTGTTACATTCAAATTCGACGGCATCGTGAGCGCTTTTCGTACACCTATAAATTCCTATTCTGGCCGGGCGGATGGCTAGTCCGCCCGTTCTTTCATGCTTGCTATGCTTGCTTACGTTTGTATCCACTTCTTCTTTGTTTGTTTGATTTTTTGTTTTCATGTTGTTTTTAAATGGTAATTAGATTATTTTATTCACTAGCTCTAAACTTTGAACTTTTTACAATTACCTTAAACACAATAACGGACAAACACTCTTGGACGAGTGTTTATTAATGTGTATGTATGTGTTTTAATTCCAGGTCATCTTGATGAGATTACGTTAGTACGTTAGATAAAATAAAACATTCTCTTTCGTTTCCTAACCCATTTTGCCTCTGGCTAATAAACTCTGCTTGTAGTGTACAATGGAATCGTGATCGTTCGCACAATCACTTGAAATTGCACCAAACCCGGGGCGGGTGGTTTCCCATCCCAACCCGGATAACGCTAAAAACATTACCGCTCGTCTCAACCCAACTCTCCCAACAGTCGCAACGCGCTTTCTGACTTGATAATTAATTTGGTATGCTTTAACTACTTTTGATTTGTATGTTTTACGGCCTATCTGCCCTCGGAGCCCACCAACTCCACACCGGTCCAGTATCCGGTTGGGGGCAACGGATTGAGTATCCCTTTTTAAAAAGTACGCCCGCACTGCCCTATGGCATCGCTTAAGATTTATTTTCACTATTCGACTATGTACCAGTATGTATATGCGCTGGAATTATGCCGGGCTCGGGCGCTAGCATGATGCCGGTGGCCGCCGCCGGTTCGTTCCTTGGTGTCCCGCCGTCTACCATCGCCGTCTGCGGGACCGAAAGTCGCTGTTAAGCCGCTGATAGGGTGGTGAACTCGATGTCTCCGCCGCGGGGCAGTATCAGGTCGGGATCTGCAATATAAACTGAAATTATAACGCAACGATGCAACGAAAGAAATCACAAAACAAACCGAAAGGGAAACAATAAACGAACGGAGCACACAAGCCAACGGAAGGGTGAAAGTGAAAGATGGAAAGAAAGAGGAAATTATATTTAGGTCGCTCAAGTGAGAGACAATCGGGGATAATGGAAACAACCGATAGTTTCACATTCCGTGGGATTTGTACCATGAAACGACTTGCTTTCTAAGGATTGATTTAGGTGAGCGTAACTTTTATTAATTTACCGTTTTCCCTTTTCAATTCAATGAAACTTAAAACGCATTTATTAATTCTTTTTCAAGCACATTTAATAATTAATCAACCTGAGAAAGCCGTTTATTAAACAGATTGCCCACCAATGCAATCTCTGCCTGTTTCACTCCATTGTTTGGACAAACACAAATTACCGTCATTCTCTTGGATGAAACCAAAAACGAAAAATTCTTCAACACTTAAAGATGCTTCGGTTGGTGTGAAGGTTCCGATTGTTGTCGAGTGACGAGCATAAACGAGTCTACTGTAGTACAAAACCCCAACCGAATGACGAGGGAGCGGCTACAACAAAGCTCTCCAGTACCGGCATCAAGATGATGATGGAGCAAGTTCTAGCCATTTGCTCGAGGAAAAGCACTCCGTTTCCGTTCCTGATGGACAACCGCGGTAGAGCACTGCAGCTGTGTCGAGCTTTCCTGGGGGGAGGGTGGCTACAAGGTCGGAGGGATGCTAAGCGTGAAAGGAAAGTGTATGTTTGTGTGTGTATGTGTGCTAGCAAATGGATTCTGGCACTTCCAGCCGACGTTCTTCGCACTCAAAACGAACGAAAACCGGGCCCCATCGGTTCCGGCTTGGCTTCAAATCATCTAACAAACACATTACATATTTGCATATGCAGCCCCAGGGACTGCCCCTCTCTTTCACTCCCTTTCTTGCTCCCCCTTCCACTCTCTCTCTCGCTATGTCCCTTCCTCAATTGGTGGGCATTTTCATTCCTTCCTTCATCGACAGCCGGACGCCGGTTCGAACCTGATTACGGCTTTCTGGTGCTGTTTGTGGTTATTCTATCGTCTGTTTTTTTGTTCTCCTCTTTTGCACAAACGTTGTTGTTGTTCGGCGAAGGGTCTACGGCTACCGGTGTGGCGCACTGGTTCATTTTCGGCCATATTAAAACAGCAACCCAAGGGCATCAGATTTCTCCGGCTCGTTTGTTTTGTCCGGTTGGGTTGGGAGGGGGGAAAAAATGAAATGTTTGGATTCGGTAGTGTATGTTATAGCTGGCTAGAATTTGTTTACCATGTGTAGGTGTTGAAATGAAAATTGAACATAATATTGAGTTATAGATCGAAAGAAATGTAGCACGAGAAGTTTGTATAACGAAGAGGAAAACTAAGGAGTAGAATGTTTTATAAAACGGTTTTATTCTAATTTTTGTATTTTATGAAACAACTAAAAAATACATGCTGCGTACTTTTATCCACTCTAGCGGCAACCCAAAGCATTGCCAAGGGAATTCCACTTCCAACTTCGGCCCAGGCCACGACTGTGCTCCGTATCGTGACCGTCTGTCCCGCATCGATACGATCCCACGCCACGCCGGAGCGGCAAAGTGTGGGAATTTGTTTAGGATTCCGTTGTTTGATTGGGTTTCTGCTCGCCGTCTGGCCGGAACACTGGACGTAGCACCGAACACATTGACACAGCATCAAGAGCCGGTCGGTCCTGATTGCGAATGCGCGACTTTACCGCAACACCGAGCGTCTTTCGGGCCGGGCGTGAAAGATTTTGGAAGCTCATCAATTTTTCTATTTCCATACACCGTCGTGCCGATCACGACGTCCACCATCACCACAAACAACACCGTGCCCAATCGTGGCGAGTGGTACGGTGGGCGTTCAACGAACAGGGTTTCCCACATGGGACCGAAGCCGGCGAAGCTTTGCGGAGTGCGCACAGATAAACAAACCGGCGGGTGTTTGTGCTTTGCCAGCAATCTACGTGCATAAGATTATTTGATGTGATTTCTCCGAGTGTTTACGAACCAGACAAGATTATGTGTCGTCTAGCTCGCCCGCAGGGAACATCGGTGGAATTCGGGTGCCGGTCGACGAACGGGTAAGCCGGTCCAGTTGCCGGCATGACGGAGCAATCATTTGATGCGGATGGAACGTACTTTCTGATGTCCTTTTGATTAATGTTGCCTCCGGTCGGAAGCGTTGAGCCCGGCCCGTCAGTTTTGTGTCCGGGAGCGCCGAGTGGGGGATAATAACGGTCGGCTGGAGGTGGGCTTTGAAAATTAATCATGTCAAATATTTTACTACAGCTGCACTTCAAAGTATAGGAGCGTTGTGCAATGATCATAAATCCAAACTATTCCGTACACAGAACAGCGATAAAGCACTGGGCGCCTCCATCCAGCCGGTAGTAATCAAACATCATAAATGACCATGCGTCTCCATTGGTAGAACAAACAGTCAGTTTTATCAATTAAAATGATCCTTGAGGTTTATATTGGAAATTGATTGAAAACCGAATAATTTTATATATTATTTAAGTTTTAATTTAATTTCCATGTCATTTGATATTTGCAACGTGAAGCCTCGCATCCACAGGATTTCAAAGAATGAAACTCCCCCAACTCTTAGGCTGGTTTTATTGCGTCAACCTATATTAAATACAAGCTTGACGCTCCAGTGACACTCGGTTAAAATGGGATGTAGGAAAGACTTGGGTATGTGTTTTACTCTTTATGCTTAAGTTATGCTTTCAAACTTTCTGCCAAAACTTTATTTGAAACACTTCTAAGAAATATCGGTCGAAATCGATTTGCTTCTGTATGACTTGAATTCGGTAAAAAACGGTATACTATGTGCATTTTAGGTCTACTAATCAGCTTAAGTGGTAGATAATATTTTATGCGGAATATTAAGATGTGCGCATCAAAACAAGCTACTCAGCTAAAACATCATTTCAAAATCACATGCTTAGCCTAATGCTTTTTCAATATGAAATACCTTGCAGACAGTCGAGGAAAGGTCACATTCCATGGAATATCAAGCCATAAGAATTTAGACAGATGACAGAAACGAATCTCTTTCCAACTATTAAAGAAATCTTAATTGAGATTATTTGCATTAAACGAATGAAGTACGTAAGATGGAAGTTGTCTGAAAGCCATCTATTACATAGTGCTTCAGATACTTGCGTGCGTATTAATGCTTCGTAACGAGTTGATAGAAATTGAAGGTTCTTCAAACCGTCACATCTATGCATGGAATGTCCATTGCATCTAGCCAAATGTTTATTTATTTTCGTCACATAATCCAACTGTTCTGTCGATACCAGCAAACGTTGAATATTATTAAAATTCTTTTCCCGACGTTCGGTTAAACGCGCCGAAACATTTATTCCCACTCACGCGTCACTGTGCCGGCGAAAGCTGACATAAAGTATTCCCGTGATTGCAAATCACACCCGGCACGACCCGGTCCGGCCCACGCCCCTCGCCATCTAGTGCCAACACCAACATTCCCAATATCGATCGTGTCTATCGCTCTCTGGGCTGCCGTCGCATAATTTTGCCACCGCCACCCACCGGTGAGAAGGGGCGGAAAAAAGCTCGTCTCTGGCGCTGGGCGGTTTCAGGTGAACGGTGAAGGTCGACGAGGCGGCGGCAGGTGTCGACCGACCACACTAATGGCACCGGCCGGGCATAGTTTGGCCACGCCGGGGATTGGCATGGGAGGGAAAAAGAACACCTGACAGGTTGTTGGCTCGAACCGTCCGTCCGTCCGTCCATCCGGACCCGGCGAACGCCGACGCGCGCTGGGCACGAGAATCTCATTTATTTATTGATTTGGATTATCATCATCACGTAATCGAATTTGCGTACTTTTGTGGTCCAAGCGTCGCCGGGCGCGCATGATGGACGGAGAGGTGTTCGGTTTTGTTTGTGGGTGCACGTGTGGGAGTTGAGGTGTTTTTTTTCTTGTTTTGTTCCTCGCATTGTTCACCTCCCGGGCGGTCGAGAAGGAAAAGTGAGTCGACGCGAACGCGTTGAAAGACCGAACGGATGGATGCTGCCCTCGGATGGCGGAGGGGCACGAGTAATGCAGGTGAAATTAAGTAAAATGAGATGGCAAATCTGAATTCCATTTGCTCCGACTAGGGTTTCCTATGTCTTGCGACCGGCCAGTAACGTCGGTTGGCATGGAAGGAAACATTTTTATCCCATCCGCAAAACCGTTGAGAACGGTCCGTTATCTTTCCTTCTCGTGGAAAAAGGGCTGTCGGAACGAAACAAAAGGAAGACGAAGTGGATCGCTGAACGGGAGGCAGAGGACGTGGGAATCTGCCACTGGGAAACTCACACCAAACCCAACATTAGCACAACCGACCACGGCATTGGGCGGGTGGGCACCAAGAGCCGGGATCGAGGGGGAAAAATTTGGGTTCCAAATGGAAAATGAACACCGACAGGCGGCGTCCGGAGTCGAAGAAAATTAAAGAGTTGATGCCTGACGGGTTGCTTCCGGGCGGAAAAAGGTTCCCATCTGACGGCCGTCGGAAGGTAACGAGCCATCATTTCAAGAAGTTTTACCCCGCGCTCGACCCCCCTCCCCCCTCCCTGGGATACCCGGATCTTTCGGGCGAAAGATTCTCACATTTGTAGGATCACCAAACCTACGAGTAGGAGCATTCGAATTTGATTTGATGCTAATGCGGTCCGGAGGAAAATGTCGGGGCTGTATTCGGGGTGTGGGAAGCGAGAGGCAACCGAGTGGGAGTGTTGGTGGAAGCCAAGGGCAGTTGAGATGATACCATCACGGGTTGTTTATCGCCTCATTCATCTTGTTGATATATGATACAATCGTCATTGATTGAATCGAAGGAAAAGCGGCACATTAATAGGATCGAGCATCAACCGCACACACACACATACACACATACACGCCTTCACCCATCGGGTGGGAATAGAATGAGTGCGGGAATCCCTTCAGGCAGTCGAAAGCCGGTGGGGGAGGAGGCAGAAATTTCCCTACAAGTGAAAACTCACATTCATCATCGGGGCTTTCGAGGGCAGAAATGTCTACGGATCGGGAAATGTTCTGACAATGCTAACCAAACGGCACCCAAACGAGTGTTGGAAAAACCGTCCGTGCCCACCATCATGCCCCAAGCTGGAAGGAACGTATCGTATCGTGTTGTTAAGAAGATAGGAAAAATGCTGAGCCGAGGAGAAAAAAAAAGAAAACCCCGAAAAATAAAATCGCTGCTTTCTGGGAGCGATTAAGAATCCAACGAAAAGCCCGACGAACCGTGGAACGGGGGATCCGAGGTCGGCCGGGGGGCCGGGAAGAATACACCGGTGCTCCAAGATGATGTAGGCAGCGGGATTATGTTTCCAGGAAAATTGGGTACTTTCGAGCATCTGCATAACGAACGCCACACGTCCGGCCGCTCAATCCGGGCGCCTCCCGCTATGGGTGGAAAACCCATTTGCTACAGCACACGCTGCGACCCCTTAATGGCCACCCCTCCGGTAACAGCGGCGAAGGCGACCGGCTTTCGGTAATCAACGTGGGATTGAGTTCCTTTTAAATAATGGATCGGTTCGCTTATGATTTGTCGGATCGAACGGGTCGCTGCGTAAGCCGGGTGGGGTTAACCCCCCGTTCGATACATTATTTATGTAGCAAACATTGAATGGCCCAATTCAACGTTACACTGTCAATGCTTATTTGACTGGGTTGGGCGTTATTTTGTGACTAATGCCCTATTCGAAGACGATATTATTGCACGCGTCGTGACGCAAGTCTGTAGAGGACAATGAAAACAGCTCGGTTCGGTTGGTTTTTATTGCTTAAATAAAAACTGACCGGGATGTGACACCAAAATTAAATGTTAGTAAAAAGAGGTTTCTCCTTTGGCACGAAAATATTTGCTATGAAACAGGAGTATTTTATTATTTCTCCAACAAAACGAGCCAAGAAGTATCATTATCAGAGCATCAAAGTCTTTTTTTCGCTTACAGGAGTATCTCAAACCAATTTCCTGATCGTTCCAAAACAAATGAGTTATTATTATTTAGTTTATAAAATGCACTGTCAGTGAAGAAGAAACAGAAAAACGATAGGTTAAGGGGATGTTTTTGTTTTTTTTCAACCGCTTAAGAGAACATTTTCCCACTGCATCGAGACAATATGAAACGTATAAACAAATGAAAATCCATAGTGAAAAAAACAAACAAAATCCGTGTAGAAAAAAAACCGTGCTCAATGTTTTTTGCAAGTCGTTTCAATGGCATCCTGCGAACATCGATACACTTTCCCGCTGGAAGAACACTCCGAATCGTTTTGCATCAAGCACGATCTGGGAGCATCGTCAGCGAAATAAATCTTCTCCCGAGGGGACACCACCCGGCGCTCACTACTTACCGTTAAGACTAGGTTGTGAATACTGTACAAATCCTTCCGATACGTAACGACTACTCCTAATGGTGGACGAGGCACGGCTGCAGCGTACATCCAGCTGGCGCTGATACTCATCATCGAATACATCGTCCTCGGCGTACATCGATGGCACATCGGTTCTGGCAGGTCTGGAAGGAGAAGAGGAGTGTTAGAAGAGGCGGTGGGGCAAATGGTACGAGAAAAACGGCAGGCGAGAAAGTTGCCAGCAATCGTCAACACCGATGCCCGATACTGGCTCTCGTTTGTTTCGTAGCGAACGGTTCCATTTACGCTTTCATGTCGAGGCATCCTTATAGACAACACCTACTGGAGTGTCATTCTTCTGCCATGCCGAGCCGGTTACGATGAAGCGCTCGCATTTTCCCTGGGGCGCAGGCTGGCGTTTGCTTATCACTTTTATGCCCACTGCGACTAATTGCAGAATCGCTTGTAATTATTCCCGCATCCGTGTCGGAGTCGAACGGAGGGTCCTTTTGCGTGGCTGCATGAGAAGGTTGGCTGTTATTAACAGATCCATCAAAAGTCACACGCCCAAAGGATCGCTCCGAAACGGTGCAATAATTATTCCCCAAACCGGTGGGAGGAGGGTGGGGTTGAAGCGTCACCGGATCGAATCGATACGGCTCAGCGTCAGCAATTCATTTTCTTCCGCAACCAGCGCAAGAGAACGAGCGAGACGGAGACTTTCTTCGGGAGCTGGTCGGTGTTTCCCATTCCCAGGCATCGAAGCGGCTCAAAGGGCGAGTCTCTGGAGCTTTCCCGTTGACTTGCTCCAATTGAACCATTGAACCATAAAGTCACAGAAATTACGTTATCAATTTAAACAATCTAAGTCATTTGTCCCCGGAACGGTGCCGCTCACTGCAGCAAAAGCTCTGCAGAGAGGCAAAAACCATCGAGCAAGACGATGCCCACGCCATCCCCGAGGAAATCGAAGCACGGGCCGGACGAGCGAGGAAGGCACCGTGGGCCATCGGGAGGGATTCCGTTTTGCCGAAAGCACTTTTCTTCTCCGGCCCCTTCGAACGAGGGCCTTCGTTTTGCGCCCGGCGTGAAAACTCTGCAGGCATTCGGTTTTCGGCCGGCCCTTCGTCAGACAGCCTAATGGCGCCCGGGAAATGCGTCCGCTCGACGTCTTCTTCGGCGCCGGTAGGGAAGGAAGCTGACCAGGCAGCGAGGGGATTTATTCGCCGAAACGCGCAAACCCAACGAACGAGCTGCCAGGGACCGGAGAAAACTGCTCGTTTCGACCGTCGGCCCCCGTCCGCCGCCGACCCGATCGTTCGCGCCGTAGCATCATTAACCCTCGGGATTAGTGAAGACGGAAAAATGACGCATATCATTATTTCTGCCACCCGCCACGAGTTCGTGCCACTGACCGGGTGGATCTGTTTCCGATTTCGAATCATTCAAATGAAACGAACGAATAAAAAAAGCGGTCCAGAAACCGGAGCCGGAAAGCAAAAGGGCAAAAAGGACCAACACCATCACCAGGGACGTCAGGTCACCTTTTGCACGGGACGAGGGACGAAGGCGAAGGAAAACGATTGGAATTTGCGTCCGACCGGAGCAGAGCCTCCGTTTCACCATCCGGTTTTGCAACGATACGATGGAAATGATTGTTTTGGAGCTTGTTATCGCCGCACACAATCGAATGTACCGATTCGGTCCGTTCGACGGTGGCATAAATGATTGACCAACAAAATGGTGGGGAAAATTTAAAATCATTCAACCGGCCGTAACAATTTGCCGGCACGATAAATTGCGTTTGGTTCCGATGTAAAATATGGTGAACGGGCATTCTGGACCTTATGGTGTAGTTATGAAAATTACCGAAAATCAATTATTTGTTTTGTAGCGTAGTAATGGTTGTTCCCTTAGCTTACTGCTTTCGCTCCTCGTTATTTAAACAGCTCTTAATGTCCTCGACATGCGTTTTGGAAAGTTTCAATAAAAACACTTTTAGTCAGAGGCGGTTTAAGCATTTTAGAGGGCCCACGCGGCTATAATTTGAAGCTCCTAATACAAACATATTATATATACCAAACATTTTTTCATTTAAAAGTCATAAAATTTCAATCAAGATCAAACCAAAAATAGTATTGAAATTTAGATTCAACTAAAATTTACTTCTATTTTTTGCATTAAATTGTTTTTTATTTGGCTAATTTCATGCGATATCATGCGACAATAAGAATTTAATGTTTTACTCTTAAATAAAGTAGATTTTCAGTCGTTTTCCAACTGAAAAAGTGTTCTTTGTAAAATGCTAAAAAAGGATAATAGATTTTTCATTATCTCTATGTTTTTAAATGTGCAGTACAGTACTTTGGCTTATCCAGATATGTCCATTATACTCAAACCATTCTGCGAAAATTCCTCTTTTACATGAATTCTTTGAGCCGATGACTCAAATATACGTTGATGAATCAATCTTTTCATTTTAACCCCAACAAAAACAGGAGAATGGTGACGTTTGAATACATTTTCTTCATCAAAACTCAGTTCTGATAATTCAGATGTATCGTTCTTACCTTTTCATATTCTATTTTCATTCGAAAAGTTCCTATTGAAAATTCTAGGAACTGTTTAGTGTGTTTTATGTACGCAAATTTCTCAGACCTTTCCATGGTAAAAAATGTCAACGTTTCCTATTCGGTGACAAGCAGCCATTTTGTTGGAGAAAATTTTGCTTTCGAACAGAAGAATTCGTTTTTAATTGGTCCATTGTCTAGATAGCATCCCAAATTAAGCTTGTTAAATTAAACCTACTCGAAATGTCACATAAAACGAAACCATCGACGAACGGATTAAATGTCATACCGCAGGACGCTTCAACACACTCGTACACATCGAGCATCCGTACAGTCCCCAAAATCCGGCAATGGCCATCAGTATGCAGTGCCCAAACGGCACGACTAGAATAGAATGATTAACTTGATTATGGCTTTGAGGTTTACTATGTGCTGCTGCGCTCGAGGTCGAACCGTCCGCTGGGCATCAGCATGCCATCACGGGCCGCACTTGTCAAAGCCATACGGAGCGATTCAGTGCATCCCAGCGGGAGGGTCCTCCTTCATCGTGAGCTGAGTGCCATTTTGCCATCATCCGGCCGAAAAACCGGGCTCAATGCACATCCGGACAAGCTCTCCAGGCAAGCGCAACCCGGGTATGGCCACTCCACGCCGAATTGCCCCACGCTCGTGGTAACGTTTGTTGGAAACACATATGACAACCTTGCCGCGCCGACGCTACGGGACACTTGGCCGTGTCGGATGTGCAACTAACAAAAATGTTTCATAGAAAACAGGTTTCTTTTTCGCCAACCACCAACAACCAGAAATGGTTACCGGGCTTCGCTTACCGCATTCGCTTCCGGACTTCCTGCGGCTCGGGTGGCTTCGGTCGTTTCAGCCGGCATATCGCCACGAAGCCGGCGACGATAATTGAGGTTATGATGACACCTACGGCGGCCGCTACTGCGGCAAACATGACCATCTGCGACTGCTGCTTCTGCTTGTCCTGGTGGGACGTTTCCGCCGGCGTCGGGTCCTCCGAGATGATGGTTTCGTCCACTGCGCAGAATGAAGGGGAAGAGATGGAAAGAAGTCGACAAACATTGCCTTTTAGTTTTACTGCATCCATGAATAGACGGTTATTTGGATCTATTAAAATAATGTATGTATAATGTTCAATCATTATGTTCCTATCTGCAGTCATTGGAGTTATGAGTTTTGGGCAATTTTCTTTATGAGAAAAAGTTTCCACTTAGTCGATCGTCTTTATTACTCTGCTCTCGTTTTTGCTTCGTCGCTTTCGAAAATAAAACCAACTCAATCCCAATCGAACAACAATTTGTATCATGATTCGTTCACATTTTGACAAAAAATAAACTCCGGATCCCATCCATCTGCCGCGTTACGGAAGGATTATGCCTTCTCGCTTAATCTATCCATTACTCAATCACTTCATAAACCCTGCTCGAATGTGCTCGGGATATAAAAGCTGCTCCTTATCGCAACATACATAGAATCAACCTGTTCTATCACCACAAACCATACACATGGAAGAAAGCGGCAAGAACGGGTTTTGCCTTAAATCCCCTCCCCTATCCCCGAACGGGGCCATTCCCACCGGTCACGGGCCAGCAGCATGGCCGGGTCGGCCTGTCATGAGTTTCGCTCACAAATGAAAACATAAGATTGATGGTTATTTTATACCGTGAGCGATCGATTGGGGCCGAAGAAATGCCCTTGCACACTTTCGGCGTGCTTCCTTGTTTCGGCGCTCTTCGTTATGCGTCAACCGTCTTTCCCTCAGCCCGTAAAACCTTTTTCCATCCACCCACCCACCCAACAGCCGCCGCCGGAGAGGATTGGCCTGAAATTGATTCCTTCAGTCAAGCACGCGAACAATCGACGGATGCTATCGGTGACGGCCCGGCCCACGGGGGTGGGTGTGCGGTGGGTGGGGTTAGGTGCGTATGCAAAACCTGGGTTTGCATTCTCCAACCGATGCCGGGCCAAGGCCGGAGAAAATTTCCCCGGAAAACCTTTCAAAACCGGGCTCCACACGGTTCGCGTTGCGATGAATGTGTACATGTTTCCATTCAACCTTCGCAATCATTCAAACAAAAAAAAAAAGAAAAGTTAAAAAGGAAAACGAAGGCGTGAGGGTCAGATAGAGGAAAATAGGAGAAACCACCTAAGCCCAACTAAAGCAGTGAAAGCAAAACATGATCAACATTTTTCTTCCATCAGATGCTTTCCGTTTCCGATGCCGACGAGCTCGAATGACGGAGGAGGGGGGAAGAGAGATGGGTTGGAAGGGAGGATTGGTGAAAATAGAGTAGAAAAATCATTCACACTCAGTTCAGCGGTTAGCAGCCGCCGGGCCGGGAAAACCCACCGAACGAACCGGAACCCGGAAACGGATGAGAATGATGCTGGAAAAGTCACACACAAGGGTGGAAAAAAGCCTGGGAAAACTACCGCGCGAACGTCGAAAAGCGCAAACCAAAAGAAGAAAAAATAGAAGAGGACATTCACGGAACGGCCGATCCATCCCGGTCCCGGGAAAACTCCCGTTGCTAGTTCCCATGTGTGAATAAACGGCCTCACGGATGCACAATGGCATGTGTGGCAAGAATGAAATTAAATCCTTCCCCCTCCTCGCACGGTCACTCTTTCGCGTGCCTTTTTTTCCTGATAGCGTAGCCCGGATGTGACAGAAACATTGCATTAGCTCGGCGAGACGACCGCTCCGTGATCCCTGTGATTCGTGCCATTTGAATACACACAAATCGGAGATCATATGTTTCAGCATGATTACGTTTCACTTTTTTAGTAGCTTCAGGGCTCGGGAGTTTGCAACTCGGGTGGATTTGACGATGCTTTTGTTTGCTAATATACCTTCCGGTTTTTAAAGTTTGGTAATGGCATTAAATTTGTTAAGGACTATGAAGTATTTTGAAGGGATGGTGTCATTAATGCAACATTTTAATTGGAAGTTTTAAACAGATGTCTTTCTATTTATCTTAAAGAACATATTACTATTAGGATCTCTAAATCACACCATTTCTATTATTAAAATCTCATGTAAACGACAAAGTTAACTGTTTTCCAACGTGCTATCGATGCTCGTCTCGTGCAAAACTGGGCGAGCTTTGTAACTGGAATTTGTGTCGTCTCGAGGAAACGGAAGCCTACGGCAAACGGTACGCCGGATGCATTAGCGAGCACGAATCTAATTGAAGTAGTTTCCGGAAAAACCCATCCGGATCGTGTCCGTTGCGGAGCCGGTGAGCCGACCGCTAGCGCTGAACTTACCGTACGGTGGTACGAGCGCCGAACCGACGCGCACCTTATCGATAACGAACGGTGGATCACTCTTGCCCTTTGCGTTGACGGCGTACACCAGCAGCTGATAGTCACGTCCCGGTTCTAAGCTGTGCAATTTAAACTGTGGTATCTGCTCCTGGATTCGGAATAATGGCGCTAATGTGGCCTGCGGACGAAAATAATAAACGAGAGTGCAGGATTAAGTTTTAATTGCTGGCATTTTCCGACATGCTTGTTGTTGCGTGCGCCGCTGGGTGGCGGGCAGGGGTGTAAGTGATACGGACGTTGGCTCCACGCCGGTAACATGGTAATGGTACGGTTCGGTTCGGATCGGCACACTCATGAATCATGCACCATACACCGGTTGCCCTGCGGTTCACATTGGGAAGGATTTCTAGTTACGCCTCGAAGGGAACGATGGAGCACTCGGATGGAGCGTTCTCGAACCGACCGAGACAACATCATCCACGAAATTATGTTTACGGTATCTTAGAAATTATAAGAGCATGGATATAAAATACTTCAATTAAAAATTTTCATTTCGCTTCGAATATGAAAACTGTCTGGATTGAAGTTTCCAGTTGATTTTTTGAAGGAATGTTTCAGAATGTTTCTCAGCGTTGAAAAAGTATTTTTTGAAATTACGAGATACAGTTGATATCTTTCTAGCCATTTTTCCTATCACTGCTTCCGTTGACGTCATAAGGGAGTGGCGAGTGCGCCCTAAATCTGTGCATGAATAACCTACAACAAGTCGCAACTTCATTTCCAACGGCATTCCAACTTTTCGGTTCGATTTCCCGCAGTTCAGAGTGCACATTCTTTCGCCGATGGTGCCTATGGTTCGCTGCGAAATCACCTCCAGGCACCGGAAACGAACCAGCACACAGAAACACACACATATGCGCGTACAATCGCACAAACAGAGAAACAGCACGTTGCCAACGTCCGGGTCGGGATGGATGCGAACAAACAAATGCCATTACCTGATCGTTCATGGTGGAAATTTCATTATCGATCTCCGTCGGTGGGCCCCGGGTGAAGTCCAGATTGTAGGCCAGCGGGGCCGAGCCACCGACGACCTCGAGCAGAAACGACTGCATTAGGCCACCGTCGCTGCCCGCCTGGCACACCACCTCCGGCACGGTGTCGTTGTGCAGCTCGCAGTTCCGAGGCGTATCCGGAATCTCTGCGTGTTCCGATTGGGGGCGGGAAACGTCGTCGTTGTCGTCGTTGTCGTCGTCGACATCATCAGCGGCGGGCGGAAATGAGTCCACAGATGGCCGCCGGGCAGATAGGGCAGCGATGGGAGCGCGAATGGAAGAACGTGAACATCAGCATTTTTAATTAAACGCCGTGAAAGGGGACCATATTTGGGCCGGGTAGTAACCGGGCAACGGCCAACCTTGAGCGCTGGCAGCACTTGAACGACGAACTTCTTTCCGGAACCTAGGAACAAGCCGTCCGAGCTCCAACTTCCAACCAGTAATGAGGAGGGATATTCGCCTTTTTTGTTGAGTTTTGCGCCCTCCCCCAAACAACGCACACGATGGCGTTATTTGATTTGGCACTTCTCATTTATGGAACCACTGCGGTTCGTCTTTTTTTTTTTATATCAGCGATAGCCTGCGCGCCAAACCCATCCATTCCAGGTGGAACACGGAACTGCAGTGTCCGTCGGCGGTCCTATTGGTTCCTCGGTTCCGGGAGTCGGTAGCCGTTCAGTGCTGCGCATCGAGAGGCGATTGAAAAACACACTGGAAAAACGTACTTGCGGGTAAAATATGTATCAGACAGGGCACCGTCTGGCGGCCGACATTGTTGATCGCCCAGCAGGCCAGTGTCACCAGCTCCGAGTCCGACTGGGGCAGGTGGGTCATGGTGCTAACGAGGCCGTGGGAGCTGATGCGCGAGTTCAGCACCGGTGACACATTTCGCGTGTTGTTGTACGTCCAGCTGAAGCGTACGCCGTCCGGTGGATCCGCTTCCACCTCGCACTTGACGTGCAGCGAGTGCATGTTCAGCGATCCCACCGACGTTTGCTCGGTGCCCGGTTTGCAGCGGGGTGCAACTGGAATAAAGAAAAAAAAAACGAAAACGCAAAAGAACATTGATTACTTGTGTCGCACAATGAAGCACTGTGATGGAAAATTGGAACAATTACATACATTTTACTACAATCTTTCACAAAACGTTGCCGATAGTAATGACAGTTGCGTGCATGGCTTCCTTAGGTTTCATGAACTTTAAAGAATCGCTAGAATTGTATCTTCCTTGCCTTCACAACTGTCTGCTGAGCAGATAAGACACAATCGGTGGCCGTTTTTCTGTCATTCTTTTCTTTTTCGTCGATATATAGAGAGGAAAATGCATACACTTCATTCAAACTCTCGAATGCCTGGTCGCTTCACTACCATATGCATCCTTTCAAAACCGTGCGTCACCCAAATGAATAGGGCCTGGCTTTGCCGAAAGGAATCTCCGGAGCAGAAAAGTGAAATGCCTTTTCCGTACGCCAGAATACCGGGAACCCGACGACCAAGGATCAGCATTAAGTCGTTCCCTGGGCGGCCATATTGCAAAAATGGACGACTTTTGAGCCGGTCGTTGGTATGCTTGTTGCGTAGTGTACTCCGTGTGCAAGGAGGCGCCTGAGCCTTGTACACACATTGTATTCAGGTCCTTTTACGAAAAACTATCCTTTCTTGCCGCCTTCGGTGGCCTGGATATACTCGGAGTAGTTACGGGGTGCATGAGATGCTGGCACGGTTGGTTATGAGATTGCTGAAGAGTTGTGAAACGAGCATTTTTCTTTTTCTCTTTCTAAACGTTAGCTTTTCTCATGTGCTGCCCGGTGCGTGTGTAGAACGGAATGTTGTACAAAATAAGGCAAGATGTCGTTTCGAACGACCAAGCAGCGTTGACAGAAAGCTTGTTTGCAGCTAAGTCACTAAGTTCTTGCTTGCTAACATCATTAGTTCTAGAAAATGTTTAAAAAACAGCAATAATTTGAATGGATCTTAGGGATCTCAATCGTTTTGTCGATGTTGAAATGATACACTGAGTATACTACAATTACATCGGAGTATATTTTAGATATAAAAAAGTAAGTTAAACTAAATGATGATGACACACATACTTTGCCTTCCATTAGATGAGATGCTCTACTAAATTCAACAAAAGAAAGAGAACAAAACAACCGAATAAAAAACCTCGTCCCTTAACATTTTAAATTTCAAGCATGGCGTGCTCCAATTTCTGGAAAGTACCAACAAGCACACAGGAACTCCTTTGCCCGAACTCGTACAGCGTGCGCGAATTGTTTGAATTTACGAAACAAAAACAAAACAAAGTATCCTCTTTAGCGGAAACGCTCTCGCTCGTATCCGCTTTTCGGTGTATTGTTGCGATTACGCTGAATGCGACCGAACCCGGCGGACACGGAGGTTAGTGTGCCCGATAAGAAACCCACACAGGACTGCGGCAAGTCTTTGCGGACCAACATACCCAGGGACGGGGCACAGAAGCGGTGGGAAATCTTTTCACCCGTCTCCGTTCATTCATTATTCAGAATTGTTAATTCCATCCCTTTCTTTCCCAACCGTCACCAGCCCCGGTAGGACCAAGTTTTGCATCTCCATCCAAACCACCATCCTTCTCTGCATTACCGGGCAACCTCCGGTGGGATCGTCCCGCATGCCGAGCGTGCACTAAGGCAAACAGAAGTAAGCCCGGTAACTTTCGGGTCAAAATATTAACCATTTATGCTCTCACCTCCGGTAAGCGACACGACGGTGGTGGCGACGTGCGGGGAAAGAAAAAGTACAGGAGCTAGCAAGGGGTTTTTCTAATTGAAGCTTTCGGCTTTAAAGAGCCAAGGTGCGGGCTCAAGCCGCATCTATTAATGCCCTTCAAATGGGATAACGCTTTTTGCACATTTTCCCACTTGTTTGTACATTTAGTGCGTATGTAGAATGAAAACATGGAAACCCCCTAAATATTTAACTCCAGTCATGAAACAGGGCTCAAAGTGGTTGTATCTTGGAGGTGGCAACAATCTCTAAATTCGTTTGATAAGAAAGAAGAGAGAAAGAGAGAGAGAGAGAGAGAGAGAGAGAGAGAGAGAGAGAGAGAGAGAGAGAGAGAGAGAGAGGAGAAAGAGAGTAACAAAAAAGTACCAACTCCCAAAATTGTACAAAAGCCAAACACTAAAAGCGAGCCCGGGGGTACATAAAAGACGGAGACGTCTTTCGCCATCGTAGACGGAAAAATGGGAAAAACCTTCCGAAACGGAAATATTATTATCTCTCCTTTATCCGACCCGCGTCCCGTGCACGGCGGAAAGGATAAAACGCCTACGGACAAAGAGCGAAAACGTCCGTGGCTCAGGCTCAACAGGAGCCTCGTTCGGGTGGAACGGTGCCTTCAGGAAGGAATCTCGCTAACGAATAAGCAACTAAGTACCACACAAAGCCCCTCAGGCTAACGGTAAGGAGAAGGCACAACGAGGGGGGTGGGGGAGGGAGCATTTCTCACGGAACCGGTGAAAGAGCGCTGGCGGAACTGGTCCTGATTATCGCCGCCGGGAATTCGCTGCGCCTTTGTTTGCCTTCTTCCAGGCTAGCGCAGCCATTTCCGAGTGGCCATTTTGGTCCTGATTCATGTGCGGGGGGCTAGGGGACAGCCGGGCCCGCTGCTCCACCACCCCCCTCCTTCCGGAATATCGTCGATGCGGTGCTGATACGTTACTGATAGCACATGACTAGCAACATCGCTTGGCTCTCTGCGTGGTCCCCGTTCGATGATTATCGTTTGTTATTCTTTATGCTTGGGTCCATTTTATTCAATTATCTCTATGATGTGTGCACTGTACTTTAGCTGCCCCAATAACTGATTCGAAAGCGGTCGAACGGGGCGAAGGATTATTGGGGAATGCTGGCGTAGTGTATAGATCTAGAGACTAATCTTGTTACCGCTTATTTCCCTTGAAAGCATAACTGTTTGATTATTTTCCTACATCAAAATCAACACGCTCGATTGATATGTCGGTGGAATTATTTATTAAGCGGATTTGAGAACCACTGTTTGCTTAGGTAAATAATCACAGGTAAATAAATGACTCTGTTGATGGTTACCCCGGTGATTTGTATCCGCTCCCAAGCAGTGTATCGAATAGACAAAATCCACTCACGGTCGGGCAAGAGCACAGCTTAAAGTTTTCTCCCCACCGTCATCCGTTCGGTCCGCTACTTTGCGTGAAAGCCACCCTAAAGAGGTCCACTGAATATCTTATAGCAGACCGGCGCGGCGTCCGTTTTTACAGCGATGGTGGCACTATAAAATCCCAACCCATCGGGGTGTCATTTGTATCCGACTCCGATGGGAGCTGCTTTAAAGCCCGGCCCTTCATCGACGTTCATTTTCGTGCTCGTTCGCTTATCGGTGGCGTTTCTATCCCAACACGTTATAGACGCCGTCGCAGATGGTGGCTAGCGCAACACCACGGAAACACTGAAGCCGGGTGATCTTTTATCATGAATCAATTATGTATTTTCTAGCCACGTTTCCTCCTTTGCACCGAACTCTCTCTCTCTCACACACACATACACACACCGTCCAGTGCCCCTCGGCCAATTTACATTTAAATAGGCCTCGATTATAAAAGCGGCATCATATTCCAACCACGGGCAGGATTGGAGGATCTCCGACCCCGGGGGAGTAGTATTTTTTTTTTGCCGGGCCAACCTACGCTCGACCGTTGACCGAGGTTATCGACCATCGAACATTTATTGGACGGATGGTTGTGTTTTTTTAAATTTCTTTGTTTTTTCACCTTCCCCTCTCAACACGGTGGACATTTATCTATCTACGTGGGAAGCTTCCGGGGCCAAATGAAGGACACAAAACACACACCAAACACGAACACAGATGGAGAGAGCGTTAAATTTTCATGGTTTTTCAATTATGGTAATGGTCGTTGGCGGAAAATACGACCACCATAATTACGATGAGTAAATGCAGCATGCGAGATTGCAGGTTCACCCTCGGCAGCGGACTGGTTCGGCCAAAAAAAGGTACGATGAAAATGTTGTTAGTTATAGCAACCAATTTGGAAAGAAAGGGCAACAGAATTAATAAATGTACGGTGTGGTTTACGCAGCGCAATAAAAATGCATTTTAATTTCACTGAAACGAGGGGGTTGCAGTATAAAATAGTGGATATCCGTTGTTTTCAATGATTAGACAAATTATTAAAAATCAAAACATGCAGCTTTGAAAGGCACAATAGTAATACGTGGAAATTTTGCTACATGGTTTGTGTTTATTTTTTTTTCTCTAAATTTTCTACCGAAAATCTTCATGTTGAAGGAAGCAAGGGCATGAACTATCGTAATTTAATGAAAACTGTTTTCTTGAAATTCAATTTATCTTGTCATGTAAAAATTTTGCTGTGTAAAGTTGTTTAAGTAGGAAAATAAGGCGTCTGTTTTTTAATTCTGTTGAAACATACTCGACTGGCTATATTCTTAGTTGAAATAGACACGAAGAGTCGGGTTTACTTACACTGTATCTTGAGCGTCAACGATGAGCTGCGTGTTTCCCCTTCCGTGTTGGATGCGGCACAGGCATACGAGCCGGCACTTTCCCGCTCCAGCTGAGTCAAGTACAAGGTTTCCCCATTTTCACCGGACATCCTCATGTTCTGTTGCGGGGCGATGGAAAGAAAGAACGAGAAAAGGAAAACATGTAGCAAATGGTGAAAAACATTCCAAGATGCGTCCGTAGACGACGACGACGAGGAACGGCGATGAGCGGCGACAATGGCGTGAGTACGACACCCGAGCGGATGATGATAAAATAAGTATGTTGGTAAAAGGCGAAAGCACTCGGGCCAGTGCTCCGTGACATTGCGGGTTTCTGCGGAAACAAGAGCGCATCATTAGCGCCGTTCGCCACCGTCTTCCAGCTGAAGCCGATATGGGGCGCGGTTTCCGAGGACAGTGCGGTCTCCAACTCCCGAGCGACAAACTCCGATCGATCTCCGGACGAACCGGGCTAATGATAGATCTCGTTGCGATAGATGAACATTTGTTACAAATCTTTAGCTGCCATGTTTGGATGAAAATGTGCTTGTTCGCGCGCTCGGTCGTGCGTCCTTTCGACGTGGTTTCTTTTTCGGTTCGCCGATAAGTGCACCCGGCACTTTGGAAGGTGTCGCGCACTGCTGAAGGTCGTTACGGACAAGCAACTGGGAGGACTTGTAAGAACACTTTCCACGCGGTGAGGACGAGACGGACAAGAGGGAGGCAGCCATGTTAGCGACGAGCGGGAGAGGACCTTGGGAACGAAAGCGCAGCGTACCAGGACTATGTTCGGTGGCGAAGGTCGCGGTGCTTGGATGAGGTAAAAAATCGAGGTATAATTGAACTGTCAAGTTCGTACGCTTGCAAACCCCGATTGCGTGTTGAGCCATCGGTTCGGTTCGAGCAGCCAGTTGCAAGCGCTCAACCTCAGAAAAGGGATAAGTGGAAAGGAAAATGCTCCACCAAGCCAAGGGCGAGGCTCCAATTCCGGCCAATTTATCCTCACGTCTGCGCTGGATTACACTCGTTACGTCGGTTGGCGGGGTTGCCAGTTGTCAATCGGCTGATAGACTTGCATAACTCTGGCTCAACACTGGGTTTAGATAGATTGTTGCAAATGTTCAAACAGAATGCATCTGTTTTTTTTAAGGATTGCATGCTAAGCGTTTCAATTGAAAAGATGAAAATGTTTGAATTAATCCAAAATGTTTGAAAAGCAAAACCATTAATTCAACACTCAAAAAGTCATTGGTGATGACAACATAGTATTTGAAAAAGTAATTCTTTCCCCTAAATGCCTTCAGTACCGTTGAAACCAGCAAAAACCAGAGCGAAAAACAGTTTGCCCTCCCACGAAAACACAAACAGCCGATTACCGAAGATTGACTTCACAAACCGTCACTCCTATTAATCGGTAAACTTCAAGCGATATTCTGGTCACTTCGTGCTGCGAAACGTGCTGGTAGTACTCAGTTGGAATGATTGCAATCGAAATGGTGGACGAGATAGAAAAAAGGCAAACCAAAAATCTCCCCAACTTTAGCTATTTGGTTTCACTTAACTTTTGCCAGAAAGTCGGTCGGTCTTTGATCAAACAGACCATGTTGGGGCGTTTGGATGCCGGGTAGGGCGACTGGCGACATGAAGAGTTCGCAGAAAAGCGTACGTCGTTCTCATCCTTGCCATTCGAACACGGCTAATAACAATTCCGTTTGACACCCACGCCACCGCCATCGCCACCACCGACCTTCGCCAAGGGATGGTAAAGCCGGAGGGTTACGACCGAAAGCCGTGCCAAGTGAAGCCCTTGCGCACCGCACGGATGACGCCGGGCGTGCGGGTGTGGAGACATCCAACAATCACTGGGAAAATTAATTAGTTTTATCTTCGCTTTGCCATCGAAATGTCTGTCATCTATTTGATCCTGTTCCAGCGACCGACCACCACCACCACGCTCGCCCCGGGTGCCCGCGTTTTCCCCAATCGATCCCAAAAGTTACACATCTTAGGAATTCGTTTAAAACCGGCACGAAGGGTCGGTCGAGCTCACATACACATAAAAGAAGGGAAACCCGACCGGTCGGCAAGTTTAAATTACGTCAATGGACGGCCCGAGGGGGGCGGTCCGCGGATATCCGATGCTTTGCCGAATCGAAAAGCAATCCGGCAGCCTTCGCAAAGCGCCGGCGAAGGTTGACCAGAACGTTGATTCCCGGAAAACAACCACCGCTCGCTTTTCCCAAGCAAAACCCGGTACGTACGACTTATTGGAACTGCGGCCGGAGGGTGCACAACTTTACGACACAAAGTTGACAAAAAATAGACTCAGCAAATGCTAAGTCTTGGCTAGCGTTCGCCAGCATTTGAAGGCCCTTGACGGATGCTCAACGCACACACCCTCCGGGAAGAAATACGTGTATATCGACCAGTGCTGAGCCGTCTGTCACCCGCACTGATTCGCTGGAACTAGAAGTGATTACAAAACTTCCCTCCGGGCGCGGTACTGTCTTGCAGAAACGGTACGACGGAGGCGACGCTTCTGTCGGCGGATCTTACTGGGGTCTTATTTCCGACAGGTTGGATGAAAATAGGTCACCACCCGGAGCAGCCAGAACCCGTGCTGTCACTAGCACTAGGTGCCAGTTCATCAAAGGAGTGAAGAATGACGCCCCGTGATGAGTGTCAAATTCGGATGATATAATTAAATTGTGTCTGGTCATCGCCATCAGAGGTTGCCATGAATTTTTATGAGTTGGCAGCCCATTTGACGTAACGGAGGAGATGGTGAAATCATTTGAGCAGATGTTTTGCAGAGCTTTATCGGAAAACAAAAGAATTTAATCCTACGAAAAGTAAGGATTATTGGAAATCTTAGGTTGTAGCGGGAATAAAATCAAATCCAATTTATGACTTTGGACATTTACAAACACGACTGTGAAACTAAAGCAAGCGAAACCAACGTAAGTTTCATTTCATTACAATCTAAAACCTACAGCAAAGTCATTAAAGCTTTAAAAAGCTACTGAATGGTGAGATTCCGGTTTTTACACCCGCTCGGCAGCACATTTAACGTAAATTGAATTATTACCGGCTTTCCTCTAATTAGATAACATTCACCGTTGGCCTGTCGCAATAAGGCGGGGAGTAAAAATTACGGTCATCTTCTCGGTGTGGCCACCGAACAGATATAGTGAATAAAAATCGATCAAAATCAAATGGACCTCCTGCAGGATAAGCCGGCGTACGAATGTGCGCTTCTTTTCGCAAGGCAGGTTTGGTAACGAAAGAAAATGAAAAGAAAATAAAGAAAATTAGCTGCCTACACTAAAGAGCAGTCCAGGTTAGTGCGAGGATGGGTGTGAGATGTTGCCCGCCTCGAAGCCCGGTAAGGTGCAAAGGGCAGTAAAACTAATTATTTCTGAAGGATTGGGAGGAAGGTAATAAGATTAATTTGTTTGAAATAAGGGATTAATGATTTAATTACGTGCCGGAAACCTACCGGGCTCCGGGTGTCATCCGGACCTTGCCTGCTTGCTTGCAGCATTGTAGACGTAATTGGTGCGAACGAGCATCGGTACAACAACGTCCGGGTCATCCCGGATCATCGCGAACGCAAAACCACTCTATGATAGCTAAGGCAACGGCAACCGTTCACATGATCCTTGAGTTGATTGTGGATCCTTTCGAGATCCAGGTTTTCACATCCTCTAGGTGTATGTGTGTGTGTACGTATGTAGGGCTGGCATTGTATGTTATGTCACGGGAAGTGAAGTTGCTGTGGGTTTCCGCTCACTAAGCATCCAATGTCCTTATGACTTTCCGCCCGGTGCGGAGCTAATGAAGGTGCATGCCGTTCTTGGCGTGCACTCCATATTTTTGAAGTGGCTTCCGGTTTGACCCCAGCTAATTGAGCGTACCCTGGGCTCGTGGCGCCTAGCAGTAAGTTCCGCACCTAACGCAGAAACTAATGGAGATGAAATGTATTAATACTTACGTTTTTGTACCAGGAAAAGGAAGTCACCGGTGGTCTCGCGTCCGCTCGGCATTTCAGCGTCACGTTTTCTCCCTCGGAGCGCGTTATCACTCGGCTCGGGTCCTCGTTGGCCAGATGCACCGACACGACGGGTTCATCTACGGGAAAAATAAGAAACAGCCCGATGCGAGCACAGTTGAAGGGTTAATATTCTTCCGTTCTATACGCTCACTGGTAGAAGTCACTTCCGCCGAACTGTCCCTCGGCACGCCATAGATAGTTGCCTCCACGCACCGTGCGACGGTGGTTTCCACCGACTCTAGGCCATTTTGGTTCGGTTCAGCTGATTTTCCCCTGCTTCCGGTGCACCAACTCCAAGCTCCATAGTGAGGTCGCTTTCGGTTGCGCCCGTGAACCGGCGTGGAAGCCCGTCCAGTTCAGCATCAGCAGTAGCGGTCGTCGCAGAGGAAACTATAAAATTGAATTTATCGTTCCATTGCACACGCCCCATTCGTCAGATGATTAAAGGACACGCGTGCTTGGGCTCGATTGCATCGGGCTGGCGTCGTAATGGGATTCGCTTTAGTGCTTCCCACCGCCAGCGGGATATGATTTGCGAAAAAGGGTGGCGAATACGACCATACGGTTGCGAACGGAATTGGTCTAGCTGCTGATAGCGAAAACCCACGCGGCTCGGACCGTGCGCGGAAAATAATGTCACCTTAATAGTCCCGTTTTTGTGACACGATTGATCGTAATAATTTCACACAAAATCCAGAACCATAGACATTGGTTTGGGATTTTACAGTCGTGCTCAAAACGACGCCATCGTTTGTCGGAAATTATTATCTCTGATTCGTCCAAAATGAGTGTCACTCCTGGAACTTTGTATGAAACGAGATTTTTCGGTGAAAACGTACAGCCACATTCTGTAAATAAAATTTTGCTGGAATTTTTATGATTACAGTAATTTTTCATCCGCAGTCAACATGGTTTAACCTTCCACGAATGAAACGATTCCTGAAAATCTAGCACAAACGAGTCCCCGACTGTTTGTACGAACCCCAAAAACAAAAAAAGCGCAACCCGGCTGAAGCTGATCTTTTCGTTGCTTTAGCTAGGACACGCAGCCACACAACCGCACCGACCACTCACAGGCTTTCCCGGGCTAACCGCTTTTCAAATGGCTTACTGCCGGTGCACACAAAAAACCCCATCGGCCCGGTCTCCCGGAGTCTCGGGCTCGCAGCGGGATATCAAACAAATACACCGAAAATAATTAACTATTGCGCGAAGTGGGTAGCGACGCCGGCAGCAGTTTATGGTTGAGTGAATATTCACCGAAAATGGAACATGTCCCGTAAAATATTGATACGCCGTGGGTGCCGTCACTCCGTGGTGGTCGCCCGATCCTGACAAGGTTACCCTTCATAATGGGCACTGTCGAAGGTCCTCCGCTGTCCCTTCCCCGGGAGCTGGGGGGCTAGGACGGTGGGGGGGTTTATTGGGGCACGTAATAGAAATCCGCTAAATTATGGTGCATCGAGCGCAGCGTTCGGGCGGGCATTTCCGGATGCACCGCGTCAGGGTGAGGAAAAGTAAAACGTTTATCGGGCGGAAAATAAACAGCGCCGAATGCAATTTCTGGCCGGAACTATTTCACAAGGCACGGGCCGGGGTCGGAAAGGATCGGTGGAGTTGGCGATTGGCGGCCAAAATGGAGTTGCGGCCGTGCAAATAAATTACATTAATTTCAGTTTTAGCCATAAGCCCGTTTAATGTGGGAAAATTTAATAAAATCGAATTTTAATCGTTTTATTGAGCTAGCAGAGAGCTCGCGCGTACGTGTGTTAGTGCGTTGTATGCCAGATCGCCCGATTTAGTTTTTCTACGTTCCAGCGAAGTGAAAACAAGGCGCGTGATAAAAAGTGAACCACATTCATGACATGATTAAAGCTCATCACCGTTCGCCAACCATCGCGTCCGTTCATAAATCAATGTGCAACCGCAAAAGGTCAGCGCTGCAAAACCATTAGCTTCGAGGAACACACACACAAACACACACTCAGTGCACAATCAGCACTGCGGTGGCTCGAGCACTGTATCGTTTTCCATGGTCGGGGCCGGTTTTTCCTCGGCTTGCGTGAAAACCAGCTGGCTCGATCAAAACCGGCATTGCGCTGCACAATTTCTTCGGTTTGCTGAGTTGCAATAATGGTCGGTCGTAAGTTACCCCCTCCCGGCACGACAAGGTTTCCCGGCACGTCCCCCGGGCGTCTTATCTGGGCAGGATCGTCATATGGCGGTGTGGCGACCGTCGCCAGCGCCAACGCCCGGGCGGCAAAGTTTCGCAAGTGATAAATCGTAACATGCTACTATTTTTCATCCGCCACTGCGGCTTTTCTCCGGCATCTAGGATGCGTTTTCCATGGGTTGCAGCACAGGGGGGGGAGGGGGGAGGCGATGTTGGCCACGAGACTCACGTTGTTTTGAATGATGAGTTGTTGAGGCAGAAACCGGACGACTCTCGGGAAAGCGAATCACTTTCCGCCCCTTCTTTCTGTCCCATTAAACGAAACGATACGAACGTTGAGAAGCACTGCTGCGGTAGTGGAAGGGCAAAGGTCCTTCCATTTTTGAGTCTTTTTCAACGGACCAAAGGATCTCCCTTACCGACGCACGGTCGCCATAAATTAAAGCCCGCGAGTCGGTATTTACGGAAGTCGTTAAAGATTTCATCACCTCGCCAGAGCGGATGGCTTCCCGGTGGTTTTCATCTGCTGTCTGCCATGCCAACCGTAACTCATTCTAAAGTGCATTCCCGGCCACCGCAAGGGCGAGGGCCGAGGCAAACGGGATCGTAGTACTTACATGCGACGCTTATGATGCGCTTGTCGTCGATGCCACCGCCGGAAAACCACGCGTTCGATGCCCGGCACGTCAGCTCCGCCCCGTCGTTGCCGGCCGTCACGCGGAGGTTCAGTATGCTCGAGGTCAGATTGCCGTCCTGCGCGGGGAGAAGGAAAATTAACAGCGTTCCATTTTCTCACGATTACAACGCGACGGTCGACCCGATCATTGAGCCCTGGGATCAGGACTTGGGGCTGGCCGTTAGTTAAACTAACACTTTGCTCGCAACCCAGCGCGCTTCGATGGCCTGCGGGCATACAATCGGCAGGATGACAGTCTACTTACGTTGCTGTCCGTGTGGGTCGTGATGTCGGCACTGCGGAGCGGCTCGCCGTCGAGCAGCCAGACGATTTTCGCCGCCGGATAGGAACCCCACGCCTCGCATCGCATCGGAACCGGCCGGCCAGCCGTCAGCAGTTCGTTTGGCGTTACGATTTTCACGCGCAACGGTTTCACTGGAACGTTGATATAAGAGCTCGGGATCAATATGTTTCATTGCCGTATCGATTTTCGTCGATCTATTTCCTTCCCCTCTCAATACGGTACTGCAAACCTCAATCCGGGTTCGTTCGAGCATGCCAGAATTTAAGCCGAGTACCGAGAACACTGCGAGCTTTACTGCGAATGTGTACCGGCGGGCTTTCCGGGGGTGGGAGGAAAGGATATACATTAATACTTACGGTGAACCTGGATGGCAACTTCTTTCGATACCGCCGGGATCAGCTTGGAACCCGCGGCGCGGCACTGCAGCTTCGAGCCGAAGTAGTCCCTCGTGACGGTGTGGATAAATAGTTGATTAACCATGGCCGAGGTGCCTTCGACGGCGGATGGGTGACTGGTGTTGGAGATCTCCACGCCATCGCGCCACCACGTTACCCTCGGCGGGGGACGACCTTAAAAAGGCGAGAGAATATAAGCATTATTTATATTGTTCCAGATGAACTTCGAGAGATACACAAAAATTCGCTTCATAGAAAAAGCTTTCATGTATGGAGTTTTGTGTACACTAAAAACTCAATCAATACTGAACCGTCGGTTTTGAAACTTTCCACACATTAAGTTTACGCGCAGGTATTGTTGAAAATTAGTATTTTTGATAAAATTATTCAAATTTTTCTGTTGAACTTCAGTTTCACAAATACAAAAGAAGGAAGCATGTACATAGTTGTCAAGGTGTATCCACCATAGTTATACAACAAGGCTTATACAACACGTGGAAATCGATGAAATATCAACCATTTTAAATATGTCGTTATTGTAACGATTAAATTAAAACATAACTCTCAAGCAAAGAGTTAAACCATAATTCTTTTCTCATTCCCTTCTTAACCAAGCATCGAAAGTGCGTCAAGCTAGTTATCAAAATGAACATTTATTTGCTTCTAAAAGGATGAGGTTATTCAGGATCTAACAAGTCAGTAGGAATAGCAAGAAATGAAATGGTTCTTGGAAGAAAATTGCACTCAAAAGTTTTTTCACGAAATAGAATCTTATTTTTATCTTGTAGTGATTTAAAGCAGCTACTTTTAGCAATTACTCAAATCTGCTCAATTTCAAAACAGAAAATGAAAAAACCGAACTCATTTTATCACCCCTCAACCATTTCGTCTAAGATAAAAATGAAACTTCTACAATATCCAGATTGCTCTGGCCTATCCTAGGTTCAACAACGCATTTCATTTGCTTCTGTCTATGTCTCACACTTTCGGCAGAGGGTAAAGCTTTTGTAACTGTTGACAAACTCCCACTAAATGCACGAAGACGCTGTGTGTTTCAAAGAACGAGGGTTGAGTGGAAAAATGACAGGAACCCTTGGGATGTTAAACCAAGCACGTGAAGGCACCACTCGACCATGAATATAAAGTGTTTTTCACTCATACACTCCATTTTCCGTCATAGGGAACTTTCCGCCCACGCGAACGGGGGCACGAGTAAAAGTAGTTCCGAACAACTGAAACCGTTGTTTCAACGCGAACATGCAGAAACTCACATACACACATACCCGCACAAACACGCACACGGTCATATATACATAAGCACTTCCTGCGAGTGCTTCCACCATTTCCGTTCTCCTACCGCGTGCGCATCTAAATAAATAATAAGCCTATTTACAGGGACGAGCAGCGGCGGTAATAAAAAAGCCCTTCAATGATGAGGAAAACTTAGAGAAATAAGTTCGTGCATCAAGTTTATCAGCTTCCGCTTGGTTTCCGCAGGCGGGACGGCGCAAAGAGAAACAGAATGTTTCACTCGGCACGTTTTCGGTTCGGTGGATTTGTGCGGAACGTGCGGCGGAATGTGTTAACCGGGGACTCCTACAAACCGTGTCGGAATGTGGCCCAGTTGCCGAACGAAAGAGAGAGAGAGAGACGCGACGGTGGCCTACAGACACCCATCCAAACATACACACAGCGAGACGCTAGCTTTGACTCGTCTTCTCCATTGGCGCCCGAAATGATGCCTTTTTATGATGCAACCTTCAATGCCAGCAACAATTTAGAAGTAACATCCTTTTGCACCGCAGTCATTTTCATGCAGATTTGCTGCACGGGACGGGGGTGCTGATGGCGAAGGCGGTCTATTAAATTTTTGTTGCTAAACGGAAAACTGTGGTTACGAGAAGCTGCCTCAATCGACCGTCGTGTTTGGATGCGGGAGCGTTGGGGGCGCGCTGTTTTTGAAGCAAGTGGTGACCTTGGTAACGTTTTAAATTAAATTGATTTTATTTTCCGTCCCTCATTCCACCGTTTTTTGAACGATTGCAATTCGTTCGGGAAATGCTCAGTGTGTAGAAATGTGTATCCATGGTAATGGAAATTTCGAGTTCTGCAAATCGAAATCGAATTCTATTTAAGTTGTGTGGTACGTTTTTTCATGTGTTATGAAATGACATATTACATAAATTCCTTGAATTGCTGAAGATGAATTACTAAAACAACACGATGCTATGCAAAGTCAACAAAAAAGACAAGCATCTTCAATACATCGTTAAAGCAGCACGTGTACATAAACAAAACAACCGTGGCTTACAATTATTTGCAAAATGAAGCTTAAATTTAATGCTCAGTCTAAATAAATGGCGAAAGAACATTGATGTGACTTAAATCGATGTGTTTAGAGAATAACATGTTCATGTTCTCTACTCTACTTCAAGCTTTAAAATTTGATATAGCTGACAATATTTTACATGTCAAACAGTATGTAGTGATCGTATTACACATTGGACATTTTAATAAAACGCAAATGTTTTTGAGTGATCGAAAAGCTTTCCAGGGAGCGATTTTCAATTAAGCGGTTGATTGACGTATTTCGGTTACACAAACATATTTTAATGCTCAAAGGGTCAATTTAAGTTTTTGTCCGATCCATCAGGTAGGTTTGCAGTACAATTTTCATGTTTTGTTTGAAGTATTCTTCTTTCGTTATAAAACTAAATTTAGTAAAACTAATTGATTTTCCAAAATAGAATTGATGTGATTCAAAAATCCTACACTTCTCGAAGTTCCTGGTCAAAGCCGGTAAATAAATCCTACCGAAATGACTTTATCCAAGTGGAGGTAAGCTTTGGGCAATCAAAAATACGCCCCTTTCTTGAAACCGCTTGAGCCTATCGTTTGAAAATGAATTCAAAAACCGAATGAGAACCCCATCTTGCTTTCTTTTTGCATACCACCTCAAATCCAGGGCCAACAACCTACCGATCGGGGTCGATGTGTGTTGCAATGGTTAACCCACATTGCGAAAAAGAACCAAAGGCAGGCAAACAAAGAAATCATCCAGCTCCCACCAACCTTGAAATTGATTGTACCGTCAGTGCATGCGAGCGAAAAACTACGGATTTTCCTCGCCAATCTTTGCCCTAAATTCGAATGCAAACAGTTTACTTTCGATCAGCCTCGCACCCAGGCCGGGAAACGTGCGCTCCGCTCCAGCCGGGGTGGGAAAATGTTTTGTTACATTTTACGACCGTGCAGCGGCTACGGGCTATCCACTCAAGGCAAGGTTTCTACATCATCAACATCATCAACACTAGCATCATCACCATCACCACCACCGATTCGAGCTTCAGTGGCACCATCGTGCGCCACAGGAAGCTGCACCGTTACGAGAATTTATTTATTTTTATTTTATTCCGAGCTTCCTTTCAGCACGTGTGTGTAAGCGTGGGGAAGGTGGGGGGAGGGGGGGGGAAGGAGAAGAGCGTTGCGAAAGAGTTAGACCAAGATCGGAAGGATGAGCAGGACCGTACCGTTTCGGACGGCTTTTGGTTTAGTCTCCCGGGAGGATGTAGTATCCGTTGTCGGCTGTCATAAAATGGAGCACGGAACGTGCAGGATAAAAATGAAAGGTGCCGCAGAAAGAAAGCAAGGGGTGGGGACGATGATAAAGGCGGGGAAAATCGGGCAAACACTGGCGCGCAAAGCCACCGGACCAACGGGCGAGCGTCAATTGTTGACAGGCATTTCTCGCCCGCACGACAAACGAAGCGCCCCGCACTCAAGGATACTCGAGCCTGACGGACGAAAAACGGTGAGCTGGCGCCGACTTCGGGGGGGACGAAGCGTGATGATACCTGG
This sequence comes from Anopheles coustani, assembly GCF_943734705.1. NCBI lineage: Eukaryota > Metazoa > Arthropoda > Insecta > Diptera > Culicidae > Anopheles > Anopheles coustani. The sequence continues at coordinate 21,771,612 of NC_071288.1, forward strand.
CGCTCGAATTGGGTGATACACACCCGATAGAAAATCTGAGCGTCTCCCGGCCGGATCCGTGTACGAAACGGTACCCAAAACCGAGGACATATGGCCCTGCACTCGACGGTCGGCACGAGGATCGCATGGTATGTGTTCAATTGACGTTTGTGTTGCCGTTTCTGGTCCGTTGGCTCAGTAATCGATGGCAAGGGGGCAGAAGCGAGGCAGGCAGAAAAAAAGACTCAAGTGTGTCCATCCATTCGCTTTCCGTCGGAGAGGAAACAAAACATTTGATAGCACGGGCACATTACGTCCGTGCAAACGGACGACTTTTTTTTTGCGACACAACCCGGCGTGAGACGTGATCCAGTTTTCCGGCTTGCGATACCTGTGAAAGACACCCCATCGAGCAAAGCCACAGTGGAAGCGAGAGCAGGAGAGTGATAGAGCCCACCAGAAGGAAGCTGACAGTCATGTGGAAGAATAAAAATGGGAAAGGACGTGTTGTTGCACGATTTCGATTTTTCTGGCCGTTTTATGGCTACGTCATCTATTCCGGCTGCCCGGAAGGTTGCGAGCTGATCGATTGCTGCAAACCTGTCCGCTCGCACCGGGATTGATGGTAATTCGTTTTCTTATCAATGCCGGAGTGATCTGGATTGTTCGGGCAGTAAAGCAAAAACAGGAATAAAAAAACACGGCGGCGCATCGCAACGGATCGTCCGAGGCGGGAGGGTTTTATTCGGGTGTAAATTAATCGAAATTATGCAGAATTCCTTATCCCTTTGGCAAAAAGGTGCGCCCGGATGAGCCGGCGCAGCCATGGTGATGTATCGAGCTCTGGGGATCTCACTTCCGTTCCGGTGAGCACTAAACAAGCCATCAAGAGCTACTACCTTTCGTGCGCCATAAAAACTGAGTTTTCCACTCTAGCGCACTGGTGCATGCCTCCAGCGCTCCTTATGGTTCCCGGCCTGCTTTGTTCACCAAGAAAATAGTACCTAGCCGGGGTCCGAAACCATCATCATCCCCGTTCGCAGCGCCAACCAGTTTCGGGAAATGGAAAGCGTAAAACAAAGAAAAACTTCATCCCTACCGGCTAATGTCCTATAGGTAGGTTATTTATTACAAGGGGGATGTTTTGCGAGACAACTTCGACGGGTTTCCTTCCCGGAACCCTGGTCCAGTGGGTCGTACGTACGTCGATATAAATATTCATATGCAATATGTGTATGATCCATCGTGTGGAAACGGGTTCAATGAGCAGGTCCTGCCTACAAATGGATTGAAATGAATCTCCCGTCTGGTCCGGTGCCTTACGGACGGGATCTACGCTGGTAGGAGTTTGCAATGGCATTTTAATGAAAAGAGACACCATAAAGGGTCCAACTTTACGGTTTCGAAGGAACATTTCCGGGAAAGTGGGCTATTTTTCAGGAGAACGTCATGGAGATGATACTCGGGTGCGAAAAGTTTCAGATGGATAAAAATGGGAGCTCATATTAGCATCGATTTCAAAACTCACACAAAGTCCAATTGCAATCCGGAACAAAAGGAAAGGAGCGACGGTGGGGGGGGGGGGGGGGGGGGGGGAATTTATTGCGAAATTAGTTGTATACGTACCTCCGGATACCTGGCACGATAAGAAAAGCTCATGTCCCTCTCGAAACGGTCCGGCAACGGTAGAAATCTCCTTGCCCTGTGTGTCGAATATCCTTGGCTCCTCCGGTGGAACTGAAAAGCGAGTTCACACGAAATGGAAGTATTAACATTTCATCGACACGGGCATGCTGGGAAATTGGAAAAATGCTCGCAAATTCCCGGTACCAGTCAATATGGTTTGCTGTTGTTTTAAAATCACCGCTCGAAGCGATGAATGTGTAGCGAATATTTCTAGCAAATCCAATATAGGCTGGTACGTATTTACGTGGGACAATTTGAGCAAGGCCATTTCTGGAACAACCTCCGATGGAGGCGCCCGGTGTTCGATGAGGTTCGCTTACCGGCTAGCGTCAAATTGACTCGGTAGTTGCGCGTGGGCGAATCGAAATAGTCCACCCGGCACCGGTAGACGCCACCGTCGGACGGTTTGATGTTGCGAATCTGCAGGCGGGCTTCGCTGGGCGTCGCGCCGACGGAGAAAAACAACCGCTGGCCGAGATCGTTGGCGATGGTCGAGTGCTGGGCGGCGGTAATCGGGACGCCGCTGCGGGAGTCCAAGCTGTACAGCGGGATGCCGGTGGAATCCTTAAACCAGAGGACCAGCTTGACGGCATCCTGCGCCGACGGTGCCGTGATGTTGCACGGCAGCTCCGCATCGTGATCAATCGCTGCCCACACGTTGCGCGCTGGAACTGCGGGAGGGAAGAAAGACGAGCGATCGGGTGAAGGTGTGGTACGGTGAAGTGGAACATGGAAGGAGGAACAGAAATATTAGAATTTTGAACACGGGGCCAATTTCAACAAGCAATGCAAACGAATAGAAATCCAACGAGCATAAAGGCAGCAAATGTTTTCGATTTTAGGAAAATTTTATTTTAACAACAACAAGCAAAACAAATTCACAGCATGCGGTGAATATGTAGTACAGTACTAGTAAATAACATTAGAAAACGGCAGGCTTATGAACTTTGAAAACAAGAATAATGAAAAGGAAAATTGTTTTGACTGCGCAAGAACAAAAAACTGTTTAACTTTCCAAGCAAAATCAAATTTTTAAACATTTTGAGAACAAAACAGATGAACGGTCCAATAAAAACCAATAAATCACAAGCTGTGTGCAATAACTGTGACTGGTATTGAATCTGTAAGCAAATATTTGCCTTTTTTACCTAAACTTTTCAACATGCAATTCATAAGAAGCAGAATTAATTGAAAATATCAAAATTAAGTTAGTTTACGTACACAAACTGAATATTTCTTGAAATCATATTAAACAATCAGCTCCTTATTTTAATAATAAATTGATTCATAGACGCAATTAAATGTATTCCAACAAAAACCACCTAAATGCAATGCGCCATTGAAATAGTTTTAGATTGTGTTATTAAAAGTCTTTGGTTGCTGTCATGCATTAAGGATATTTTTCTACACATGTATAAGTATTTACATTTACAGAGTTTAAGTAAATAATTAAAATTAATCTTCGTTATGTATGAAACTCTTCCAACCCTTCATTCACCAAAGATCCAAAGACTTTCAAAAACAAAGAAATCTGTAGACTCAAAGGTCTTTATCATTCTAATACAACTTCCGAAAAGAAAAAGGAATCCATTGTTTGGATTATGAAACATTGTAATGAATACGCCCGAAACAAAGAACATGAAAGCGGCCACAGACGGCCCAAGAAAGCTGGTGAAGGACCTGCAATAAATATAATTCGAAGCATTACCGACCCTCAACCAGCCACTCAGCGGAGTATCAGACGTAATGCTTGGCTGGAATAATCCCGTCCGCCACCACATCCTTCCAGCATTAATTATTAACTGGAGCCTTTCGCAGCGTGCGCCCACATCGCCCGGTTCACGAGGAAACGCATTAGCTGTAAGTTGCGATAGTGGCCAATATCAGGCCGCACTCCCGCGCTCACATCCCTCCTAATCCTCCTCGAGGTTTTGAGGGGAAACTCGAGACACTGCAATTTTGGCGCAACCGTATCTAACCCCGAAATCCACTAAATAATGCAAATAATTGCAAACGCAGTTACCCGGCCACGGCACATGCTACCGGACCAGCCACCTGTGTGTTGATGGTGAGTGAGTTTGCGTGTGTGTCCCACATTATCGTATCAAAACTAAACCACTTTTCCTTTCCCCCGGCCACACCCGGTAAATGGTCCACGTGATTGGGATTTTCCCTGCGTGTAGGCACGTGTAGATGTACTTGTGGCCGAGCTAGTCCCAAAGTCCGGTTCATTAATTTTTAATCTCCTTCGCACACCTGTTTGTCGGTGAACCGCTCGGGTTTGAGGTTTTCCCTTTTGGTTTTGTTTTGCTGTTTTTTTTTCGGTCAAGGTACCCAACCATCGGCTCCACCCATCGCCTTCGGCACGAGCTTACGGAAAAGCCCCATGCGAAACCGGCTGGGAGGGAGGCTAGCCACTTTGCTCATTATCCCGAAAGGCTCGTAAAACATAAATCCCAACAAGCTTGATGCCGGCATACGGTTCGGTCGTGCGGCAGGACAGCTTGCCCACGGGAGTCGTCGCTCAGCGGGCCCACCTGAGCATACGGGTGTGTAAATTACAAGCTACCGAATTGGCGGTGTGTAAAATTGACGATGGCATGTGGAAAACAGAGGCTGCACAAGCAGCGAAAGCAAAAACGAAAACAAAAACGAGCCGCTCACATCTTTCCCTCACCAAGCGACCAAAGTCCGGTGCAAAACAGAACCGGTGCCAGCATGAGCGTAAAATTGTTGTTATTTATCCCGGGGAAAGCTTCATCTTTTCGGGGCCGCGCCGTTCTAGCCCGTGAGCTCCAAGTGCAGTCGGCCGCCGGGGTTGACTTGAGCCCAAGCGTCATCGCCCGGGCGTACGGATGGGCTCTGACAGGGAGTTAAACTGATGAAAAACCGTCACCTAAGTACCATGCACAGAAGGACCATCGCGTGGGTTTCCGAAAACGTGGCTCAAAAAACTCGAACAAATGTGCCAAAAAAGTCCACGTGGACGATGGGATTTTCTGCAACGGGGAGAACAAGGATAAAATCACAGCAGTAACAGCATATTGTGGGAGCTTATTTTGGTTGAATGTTAAAAAGGATTAGAAGATTATGTTGAACGTAGAAAAGCTGCTCAAGCGTACCGGTGGAACAGTAGAAAAAAATGCCCGACAACACTGGCACTGGGATTCGACTCGATCATGTACTCGTTCCCCGGAGCTGGAACACATTGCTTTTTTATATCCTCTCTCCGCCCCATGACTCCATCCTCTGCGACGCCTGCATGCAAGAATCCTTTTTTGGTTACGCCGACACTGGTACACTCCGTAAGACGATGAAGAGTGTTTGTCTAGCGGCTTTAGGTACATCTGGGGCGCAAAAATCAACCAACTCCGTTTCGAGAGTGAGCGATATGCATCCCTTAAGCATGGCAAATAATTCTGCATGACCTACATGGGCCCGACCAGTTGGAGCGCAGTTTGTGTACTTTATCAACGTGGAGATTACGTGGAGATGGAAAGTGGTTTGCTTACAGTTTTGGATTTAATTTGAACGAGTTTCAGCTGTGTTTCGGAAAAATCCCTTTTAAACACATGTTTCATTTATGAAAGAAAACTTTTAAATAAACATTTTCATAGTTACTTGAAAGAATGATTCGAAAAGTATACAAGAGCATGCAAAATGTTTAATTTTTACGTGACTTTTTATGATATGGATATGATCTGTTTAAGAGATAGGAGACCTGTATAGGTAAACTTTTGAAGATAATTAAAATATACAATGGGAAGAACGGTAAAACCAACTACTACATTTATGAGCAAGTAAGTCAAATGTTAAATCAATGATCAGCATACTAAAATAATACTATGAAAGACTATGAATTTTTTTCCAAATGCAAACTACGTCAGTTCATAGTATAGTGAAGAAACTTTTTGCAACATTGCTACTACTAGAATAATTGCAACATGGAACTAGTACAAGGGATAAAGAGCGAGCGAGATTAATCTTTCCATGGTTTGACGCAAAAACAGTTACATACTGGTATCGACCGTTGCGGTTGTTGGTGAAAATTTTCCTGCAGACGAGAAAACATAAACATCAAAGTAAAACTGTACCGACATTTGATTTTGCTACCGATAGAAATACATTTCCCGGAAATGATGCAGGAAATCCTGATGCCCCGTAGGCGATTTGCCTCCATGTTATATGTACAATGAGGGAGAATGCAAGTGTTGAGTTTTTCATGTTGTGTGGTGTTTTTTTTTTAAATATTTGTTAAATTAAGGTGATTTGCAATACTGGAACTTTAAATAAATCATACCATCATAACAAAACAACAACAAAAATAGGAATAATAGATTTATTTCAACCCAGATATAAACAATCTCGTTTCTTCGAAATGATAGGCGAATGTTATAGAGTTGAATTGGAAACCAAGTTAAAATTTATTTCTCGTCTCGTCATGATACACGAACTTGCATTCCGAAAAGAACATGGTAAGCGCATGCTAACAGCAACGTATCAAATAAATGTGCCCCCGGCACAGCTGAAATTCTAATCTTAAGATTTTCTGCAGTGACTTTGTCTGACGGTTGATAAATCTGAACGCACTGAAAATAACGAACATCGTTCTTCCGAAGAAATCGTAGGAAATAACCTTGCTGATTCGAGGAAATCAGCGCTACGTTCCAGACCGTACGTTGACAAGACAGCGCACGGGTAACATACTTTAGGCACATGTTGCTTGCACATGTTTTTGGCACATGACTTCCTTACCAGTTCGTGGACTTTTGCAAGCAAAGAATGTCACTCTGGCATCGAACAAAAAAGAAGATAATAATATAGCCTAAAAATGGAACCAAAACTGACGTCTTGAGATGTGAATAACAATTTGCAGCAATGTTTTGTAAACCACGAAAAGGATTGATGTATTAGCTCACTTGGGAAGATAAAACAACAAATGTTTTATGTATTCTCTTTATTGGGATTTTCTTCAAACAAAATAATCCATATCGATATTCAATCGAAAGTGAGTTATTTATGTTTACAAACAAAAAGTTTTATTTTGTGTAGTAAAGTAAATTATATATTGTCTTCATCAGAATGAAATAAGTTAAGGTATATACAAGAAAATAATAAAAACATATGATTGTTAACAAAAGTCTCTGTAATAAATCATCCAATAGCTTTCAACCAAATAACTTGTTAGAGTGCATGTATGTGCTTTGAGTTTTTAAGAAATTGGTGTTATTAGAGTATGGTTGGATTGTAAACATTTCCTCTGCCATGCACAGTCATTTCCAGGTTTACTCCGGCGTCGGTGGCACACTTACCTGGGGAAGAAAGAAGAAAAATACAAAACTGCGTTATATTTGGTTCGACATGGCTTCAATTTAGACTGTCTCGTGCATCTCAGTCATCATTTGAAAAAGAACTGTAAAAACAAGTACAAAATGCGACGGAAGATTGGTCTACCTTCATTAGGCAAGTCTCTGGAAAATTCCGGCCAGAGATCAACTCGCAAATCACTGAGGGCGCATCGCATCTGCAGCTGGTTGGGAAGATGGCAGCGTTGGACAAACGTACCGCTGTGCGCAAAATTCAATCTAAAATAGCACCCTACGAAGACGATGATTGCGCCGACGATGGTGGCAGAGAAGCCGTCGGAAGGACAAAGGCGGGAAGACCGTACCGTACGCTGTGAAAATGGCTGCACACACAAATACACGGCGTTGGCCGCATACGGAGAAAACCATTTGACACTCTGTCGCGACCGGAAACGTACTGTCAACTAGTGGTGGGGAATGGATTTCCATAAGGAAAATGTGCCCCCAACGAACGACCACGACGCTGTAGGTATCGCGTTGTCTCTTGCAGCGAGGAAAATGAGAGCGCGATGAAACCTCGCCACGGAACACCAGACATATTTATGTGGTTAATAAAGGCGGGATGGTTTTCATTTACTTGCTGGTGCTGGTGAAAAGCACCACAGCGTTATCCGTCTTATGCGATTCACTGGAAATGGCGTATGGAGTCTTCTCTAGAGGAGCATTTTGTTAGCGGGTTAATTTCAGTCTAGACGGATTGTTAAATCAAACAGCGTATTACTTAATGATGTGTCCGTCTACTAAATTTTCATTTAATCAATAGTACAATTTTTATTGTTACCAAAAAACTAACATACTTCATTTTTCAAAAAGCATGTTGTAAATGTCCATACCTTGAATTGGGATTAAATGAACAAATTGCCTGAACCATTTCATTTTAATATCCAACTGTTATGGTAGTAATAAGCATTTGATGGAATTTTTCACAACGCTCTACAAATTTCGTGCGTCAGAAAACGAACTAATATACAAAATCATTCTACAACGAGATGTAGAAAAAAGTAAGGTGCCTTATGTCGGCATCATTATCACTGAATAGATTACGCTTTATTTGATTCTTGTTTACTAGAGTTTCATATTTCATGGGTATAGTTTAGTCTTTTCTTCGGATCGTTTTAAGCTTTAACGGTTATAGACTTAGACAATGGCCGTGAAGCGTGAAAGTACTACAGAACCGGGCACAGGGGTGTAAAACAGGGTAAAATGGAAAAAAAACCTATTCAAATATTCATTACGATTATACGAAGGTGCAGCCAACGAGTTCTGGTTTTGTTTTCCTCGAACGTGACTGAAGACATCATCATCCGGTATTACTACAATGTTTAGTAGCAAATGTGTTTTCTTCTTGTATTGTTGTGCTGTTTGTGTCGGCACGATCGGCTTGTTCGTCATTGTCGTGAGAGCATTACAACCATCGTCTATCCTTTGATGTCGCTCGAAGCGTTGCAGGTGCAGCAAACTGTTTGTCACCGTTCGACAACTGCATCGGTATTGTCTTACGTACGTTGAACCTGGTATTGTGTGTAGGTGTAATCTTTTCCATCGACATCGAGTGCAGGTGTAATCTTTTCCACTTCCGAGCAAAGGATTCATGGTTGGTATAATTACTCACTCTTAAGCTTTTGTTCCCATTGGGAGGAACATAAATTCTTCCTAACGACTCCTTTTACGAATAAAACAAGGATTATTATTTGCTTCTTTGAATTATGCACAACATTGCAATGTCTTGTCTATGCAGAGGCGTTCGATAAGATGTGTTTTCGAGGGAACCTGTCGCCCCGTCGCCAGCAACTTGAAGTATTTTGGCCCGCCATTCAGTTTGCCAAGCCAGCGTACAGCCGGAGACAAACATGTCCCAAACTGGTGCGGAAAAGTTTTGCTTGCGTTCGGTATTTGCCAGCTTCCGGGGTAAATTGATTTATTTATTTCCGGCTGTCGGGATTTGCTATCGAATCCAGCTTGTCGCCCCGTGTTCGCCTCTTCAGTGCACTGGTGTTGATATGTTTGTATGCACAAAACAAGTTGTTTCGAGGGTGCAAAAAAAAGGAAAAATCACCCCCACCCGGAAAAAGTTATTGGTACATTTCTTGTTTGGGAAGACCAAACTGGGGGAGTCAAAAAAAAATACACACACATTCAGTCGGAGTTCAGCGTACCGGTGACCAGTACCCGGACTGGACACGACACCAAACTACTATTCCCTGGGCGCGATCAGGCTGTTGAGCCTGAAATTGAGTTTCCAAGTGGTAACTTTGCCTTCCTTCTGCTCCGTCCGGCGAAGTTGGCATTTGGCTTCTGCGAAGTCAGCTTAGTTTTTACTTTTTTACGGAAAGTTATTTTTCATCCATTCAGGGTTCATTTTGGGAGAAAAGAATTTGACGTCGTTTTTTTTTCCTTCCTTTGGTAGCCTTCCTTTCAGGCCAAGCCATCGGTTTTGCACCCATCCGGTAAAGTCGGAACAGGGTAAGCAATCGAACCAAGCATCCTGTAGTAGGTGGGCAGATTTTCCTCGTCCTTTGAATCTCTCGCCCCTCGCGCTCACCACTCCCTGATGAATTCAATCAGAGAAGTTAAATTAAGTTATCGATAAAAATCGTCGAATGTGAAATAAACAACTTTTCCAGCTAGTGCTAGTGTTCGGAGCGCCGCACCGGATTTCCTATCCCGCATCGAGCGGCTTTCGGGCACAAGTGACGCTTCCTTTCCAAGCGGAGACGCTTTCCGGCTGACCGAACACGGTGTTTTGGGGCTTCAAGTGCCGCCCGGACCCTCTGCAGACCCTCTTGCGGCGGCTCGAGGGAAGAATAAAACGATTTTATTTTCCCAAGAGCTATAAATTTTTCTCACCCTCCGTGCGCTCTTTCATTGGCGGAAAAAGGAAACATTTGCCAAACGTAAACAAGTTACTTGCCGCCCAAGCAGCGTTCGTTTCGCGTGCGGAGAAAAAAGTCATCCGGTTCAACTAGTCGTGAGATGTTGCCTTACTTTGGTCACTTTTGGGGTATTTTTTTTTTATCAACAGCCCGCGTATTAATAGCGCTCACAAACACTCGCCCTTGCTCTATCTGTCCGTCATTGAATACCTCTTTTTTCCAAACGGACTTTCACTTCCCTTGACGTAGGACGAGGGGCCCGTGCGTCTCCTCGCCTTCTCCGGGGGCCTCAGGCCTGTGCCTTATAAATACACCACAACACAAATATTAATTGAGAGTTAAGATTATCTGATTGATGAAAGGCCCGAGATTAATCTTTCTCCATTCACAACAGATTCTCTGCGGCTTCGGCCGACCATCTGCATGAGGGTAAACAAGCCCGGCGGGCATGTGAAGGACTTCCGAGTGTGCTAGGTTTCTAGGGGGGAGGCCTTTCCAAGCTAACCTTCCTGGACCGAATCGGTGCAGATGGGAATTTTCTTCCCTACCGACCAGGGATAAGATGATCTAATAGGCTGGGAAGGGAAGAAAAACAGTACGGCGAACTGGACTCGGATGTTTACAGAGCGTGTTATTGAAACATGCGATCTTAAGGTTCATCAATCTGCAGAACGATCTGCCCGTCGATCGATGGACATGATGTGACTTTTATTACACCCGGGTTTGTTTATAAATCAAGCAAATTTGTTTTCCTTCCTCCAGTGAAGATGCTGTGAGCAAGAGCATCGGTTTATTTTTGGACAACAATGGTGCGAATGATGTTTCGTTGCAAGAAGAGATTTGATTATTAAAGGTGAGATATGGGATTTATGCAATAAAAGACTTTTTAAAGGTAATTAAAGGCCAAATAGATACCTTTTTGAAAGGGAAAATTGGAAATAGAGCGACGTTGTATTTTAGTTTTAGGTTAGTTTTTTTAACATAAAAACTGAAAGCTAAATTTATGATCATTGGCTTGCACTCTCGAACAACATTTCTTCCTTAGTTTTCCTTTTCTGAATCGCCATAAACAACATGATCTTTAGCTCGGTCACTCTATCTATTTCGAACGCTAAAACGAAAAAGGCGCTGTGACTTACTACCATTTTCCTCCAAATGCCACCCACCGGGATAGCTTTATTGGTTTTTCTCGACTCTACTCCTCTTCCCCTTCCTCCTCCATCGATTTGCGCTAACGAAACGAGCACGATTTGGATATTTATTTTCTCAGTTCAATTAAGAAAACTAGCATTCGGGGCACGGGGCCGGCGCACGGTGGCGTGGCTCGAAGCGGATCTCCGTTCTGCGTCAAAACGCCAGCGGTGACCAACAAGGTATCCAGTGCATCGCGTGGAGACACACCGACGCAACCTTTCAACACCGCACGATCAGTCGCGGGTGGGTGTGGTGCGGAGAAGATTCTAACGATCACTAGGGTGCGATTTAGTCGACGTCGTTTTTAAAACCTAAAATTAGACAACGAGGGAAAAAACGCTTCCATTTAGCACTTGAATGAAACGGTTCTACCGCGCCGTAGAAGCGCTGAAAGCGAACAGATGTTACGACATTTTGTTTCGCTGCTGAAAAGTCAAAGACGTACTGTAGGGAGCGTTTTTCAGGTGATGTAGTTAACAGCATCAATTTGAAGTAACAGAAATTTACTTCCGTTGTTTAACTATTAAATATTCATAAAGAAACAAATTAGTTCCAATTGATAGAACAGATCTCTGTTGGAGAAAAAGCTGCTGAATTTCTACTCCAGCTTAAACGTCGATTCAGATAAGCTATTTATAATTATCTGCTCAAGGCTACCGCTCCGTGAAGATCATGAATTTATTCACTTCATTTTACTTAAGAAAGCCTTGAAGCCCGTCAACATCAACACTGAATGCATAAAAATTCATAACCCTCAGCCGAACCATGGTAGAAACGCCCAGGATCAATCGGACTCATGCCGGTATGCCCACCGGCCATCGCATCCATTCAAAGGATCCTTCAACTTTTGGGAAGAACATTTCCACACCGGTGATGCCAATTTAAATGACTTGTCAATTTTGTTTGATGAAGGTTCGGCCAGCCTAGGGCAGGGCGTGTTTTGCCGGTGAATAATTCGGGTAGGCCGCGGTGCGGGATGACGGAGAGGGGAGGGTAACGAAATTCAGTGAACTTCACGGTATCGAATCAGGCAGCAGCTGTCGGGCAGCTCTACCCTACCGTGTAAGTCTGCGCCGTCCAAACCATCTGCAATCTTTGGACTGGAAAATAAAACAAAACCTATCCAGTACAAAGGAAAGAAGTCTGGCCTTCTCGAAAAAACAAGTTGTCTTCTGACAACTCAATGCTCCATTTTTCAGCGGCAACGTTCGACAAATGATTTATCTTTCAAAGTAGCGCAATGGAGAAATTGTTTATCAATTCCGAGAAACAAAATAAAACATTATTCTTCAACGCGTAATGTGCTGAAAGGGCAAAGGAAGAAAACATTAAATATTGGTTGCCTTTGGAATCCTTCCAGATTGTTACTGTCAACCGTTGTGAGATAAGGAACGACAGTTTGCTGTTGTTTCGACGGGTAAGACATTACGGATGTACAGTTTGAAACCTGTTTATACATTGCAAACACATCCTGTTTTCCACTCAACCACTTTGGAAAAAAATGAAACATACTCGTTTCTGCTCAATTAACAAAAAACTCAAATGTTTTAAATAGTTTATATTGGAAGATTCGCGAAAGAAAATCAAACTTCAAATGCTCTAGGTGGCACTCGAAAATCCATAAAAATTAGCACCCATTCGTCGCCGGGGGCTTAGGAAAACAGTGGACCCCGGTAGAATGAAGCAGTTACAGAGCGCTATGCTAATTATCCCCCACTTTTCACCTCATGCTGTGTATATGCATATAATGCGATGAGGCGAGGCGTTACTTACTGCTCGCCAAGCTCCAGCGGCGCAAAAATTAAGTAACCCAGTTCCGTCCGGAGCTCGTTTGACGTTCCCCGTGGCTGCGGGGCAAACCGGAAAACGCATCGTAACGAAGCAGCCTGACAGTTTTCTTCCCCGAGTCCTTCGGTCGGGTTGCATGAAGGAGGAAAAACATGGAGCTGCCACCCCCCGCAAACACCTTCCCGGGCGGGCTTCCGGTTGGCTGGAGTTGGGCCGATCTCGTTATTTTCTTTACGGTTCCTTCAGCGCCAGGATTCAGCGCTCTCTGGTCGCCGTCTGCTGGAAAGACGTGACTTTTTTAAGCAAATGCATCCAAGCTTTCATTCTTTGCGACGTGCATGTGAAGCCCGAAACGGCACGGTGAGTTTCACGTTTCACGGTTCGCCGTTCTTTCTGTTCTCGCCCAGCTTCCGGTTTGCGTTCCAGCTCGGTTTCATCGTCTTCGCCATCCGCGGAGGGATATGGCAAAGAAGGCTGACACCATCCTTCGGTTGTCTGCCTGTGGTTAAGGAAACAGTTTCCTTTTTTTTCTCTTCTTTTATTACCCTATCCTTCAGCCGACGCCGTGACACGTTCCGTCCGTTCGTTCGTTCGTTCGTTCGTTCGTTTACTGGTTTGGCCTGTGGTTGCCAATGTGTATAGTTTGTGCGCCTTCCGCAAACGGACAGGACCACGCCGCCAATCCATCTGTCTCGCACATGTGCTCTCGCTCACGTGCTTCACACGCTTCCCGGGGTCGGTTGGCAGCAGCCTTTTCAGAAATTCAAGTCGCCTGTCGCAAGGGTGCCATATTATAGCATCGGAACTAATTCAATTTGCATAGACGTATTCTTTGCCGTCTCATGCTGATTCGAGGCTCTTATTATGTAAATAGTTACCGATAGTGTGATGAGATAGTTGGCAGCACACACACACACTGGGTGCACCGCTGGCAAGCTAGGATGCTTTTCGGTAGCGCCCCGCACCACTACGTCTTTTCCCCGCTGGCTGTTTTTATTTTTTGTCCATCATCACCTCCGCACGGCACGGTGAACTTTTCCTCCCACAAAACGCGTTCCATTTTTTACTTCGTGCGCTACGCAGTGAACGAGAAAAACGTGAATACTATTTTCCATTTATTTGTGTCGCGCAAGAGGGTTTTTGTTTACTAGCCCTCTTTTTTTTTTATTCCACCGAAGAACTGTTCGTGTGCATCGATGGCATTTGGAGCCGATCCTACGCGGTGGGAAAAGGTGACCGCAGGGAATATCAAACCACATCGTGTCTTGTCCCCACGAAGCCACATATACATTCTGAGTGGCATTTCGAGCCGTAATTGTAATTAGAATAAACGGTTTCTAATGATGAGCCAAACAAGTGGCAACCGTCCTTGGTAGCAATGTAGCTTAAGGTCAAATATTTGTTTACGTTACAGCACGTAAGTTCTTTAAAATTTTTCGAACGAAATTTCACTGAATTGATTTTGTATATAACGATTTAATTTTATTGCTATCTCTCTGTTCCACTTTCTTTAGTACCTTACCGTATTATGGTGGTCACTCGAAACTAAAGTAAACCATCCCATCCGAGTTGGGTTTTGCACAGGAAAAAAAAGTCATTTAATTTGTACGCTTGGTTTTGCATTCCACTTCGGTGCCAAAAAACTGTACCGAAACCCAAACTATCTATTTACGGAAAGTTTTACGCGCTTAATGAGATTTGGAGTTTCGGCTCGGTGTGAAAGGAATCGATTAAATACCGAGGCGAGTGCAACTAAACGAGGCTCGAAGGGAGTGGCTGGAAGGCGGAAAATTCCCTTAACTTTTCCCGTAATCAGCGGGACGTGTTGGTGCAACTGAAAACCTCCCACCCTCAAGGCCGGGCGGGCTTTGAATGTTTGTGGTGGAATACTCTTACTTCGGTGCTACAATGGTAAGATCGAAACACTTGATAGTTGAATGGGTACGCAGTAGTAAAATTTTGGGCAAACAAATCATGAAAACGCTCTGGCCCGGGTTTAACCTGGCACCACTGGATGGTACTGTTTTCCCGACCGGGGCGAAAACGGAACGCCAGTCCAAGCAAAACACGGTTTACGAGCGAATGTTAAAACCCGAGTGCCGAACTCATTGATGCAATTGATTGCTGTTGGAAGCCTACTGGAGATTGGTACTTCTCCCAGCAGACGGGGCCATCTTTGCTGAGCAATTTAATTTTCTACCGAAAGATTCTTCCTCAAAAGAGATGCTGGAGCACTGTTTTGCACTGTTAGTGCTCCCGGCTGCTCACCGAAAGGCCTCCCGGTGTCGTTAATTCAATGTACCTTGATCCTATAAATATTAGACACACTTTGCTGATTTCCGACGTCATTAAAATTTTATCGCCAGCTCAGCCTCAACTGAAACATCTTCCAACGGACGTCTGGCCCCTCGGACGGCACACGTGGCGCACGGTGGAAAATAGTGATTCCATCAAGGCTTCCCGTAACGATCGATTCCGGGCGCCTGACCGTACGGTGTTTTCACGAGGCCCTTTCAATCTCGGAACATACGGTGGAAAAGTTTTCAAAGTAACCTTGGGGCTGTCCTCGAGGCAGTACGTCCAGCCGGGTGCTAACCATTTATGTGACATACTTGCTCCGTCGTTCCCGACAACCGTTTTCAAGCCTTGTTGATTGTTGTATGCTTCACGCTGGAGAGGTTAAACATTAAAAATGATTATGGTCATATTTATAAGACTTTAATTTTCTTCGTTAATTAATTTCCTTCGATTTTATGCCTCACTGCGAAGAACTTGTGACTTATGACAGTAACTACCGTTTTGAACGCTCGGTTTTAGCTTATCGTTGTTAAAACTATTAAAAAGATACATTTACATTAAAGACAAACGGAATTAATGTGAAACTTTAAGTATAAACAGTTGAAAAATATGTTTCGTATATGCGTTACATGGTTCTCTTCAAAACCATCACTGAGAAGCATATGACTTGGTTGGATGTTGCAGTGCATTAAAATAAACATCTTCAATACCCCCTCATACCCGCCGCCCGCCCTTCCCCACCTTTACCTCGGGTGAAGGAGCGCACTCCACGGCGTAAGATGGCACTTTTATCGGGCCCCGTTTTATTACCATGTGTGTATAGGTGTCTCCGCACTCAGGCCCGTTCCGAACTCGCTGCAACTGGGCCGACGACAATTTAGCTTACACCCAGCGACGGTACGAGTACCGTACGAGCGTGTGTTGCTAATGGCAACGTGCTGCAAAAATGCATCCGAAGTGGAGCAGGCGAATGCGAAGGTCGGGCGGACATTTGTGACGTCTATAAATATAAATTTAATGTTCTGCTTCCTGCGAGCACGCGGTGCAGCGTCGATTCCGTCCGCATATTTTGCATTATCCTTTTTTTGTGTTTTGCTTCTTTCCCGCCTGTTACTGTTTTTTGCACTCGAGTCTTTCGAGACGGGGGGCCCTTGGGTTTTGGGAAGACCAGTTTCCCGGAGAGGCCGGAGGTTGTTTATGCTTTCTGCTAGCCAATGTTTACTACCGCCCGATGCCGACTTCGCAATTGAACCGTTCACTGCTCCGGGAAGAAAAACCAATGCGACTCTTGTAGCTTCTTTCTTCTTCTCCATGAAAGGAACTGTTTTGCTTTTCTGCTACGAGTTTAATGAAAATCAAAAACCATTCAAAGCACGGCATACGAAAAGGGCTAGTTTCATTTCAAGCGAGCACAAAAAGAAGCACTTTGGTGTAATAGAAAAACGGCCCTGAAATATTGCCCCAAAGGGTAGCGATTGGGAAAAGGTCACCCGGCATTGCACTCGATCGTACCGGGGCCCTCTGCCGGTTATGGCGAGTGGCCAGATTCCTGGTCGTACGGTGAACCCGGAACACCGGAAGGTGAATCACGTCCGTTCCGAGTGAAACCATACGCAAAAGAAATGGTGGTGCCACACATAGAATGCGATCATACAACAACGGCGCGTGAAGAAAAACGGGTTTCCCATCCAAACAACTACGCACCGGAACGAACCGAAAGGACCGAAAGGTGCATGTTTCCAGTGTTTCGAGTTTATATCCGTTTGTTTGTTTTTTTATTTTTTATCTTGCCCCCGACACATGTTTTGCAGGCCGAAGAGTGAACCGTTTGTCGGCAACGGGTTTCCACTTCGGACGAGTGTGGGAAAACGGGCGGCGGTTTTTGTGCAGTCTGCAATGACTCTGCCTCGGGTTGGCGTTTGAGATCAAACGGAAAGGGCACCATGACGTGGAACGCACTGACGTCGGGCATTATTCTTACAAATGAAAACGAATCGCTTGCGGGGTGTAACTCTTTATGTTTGTCCTGCCTCGGGCTTATGCGGACGTGTTGATCCTGCAGTGTGTTTGTTTTCATTTATATCTAAATTAAGACAGTTAATGTGTCCTGCTTGGTCGTTTATCAGGAGGACTGTTTGGCTTTTTTACTCCAGTAAAATGGTGAGATAATCAATTATTTTCCATTTACTTACTTTTCCCGTACATCTACGCCAAGGTGCTAAGCAAGTAAACTTTCCCGCACCACCATCTGTTTCGTTCGGTCTGAACTAAAATAATTAAAACCAAAAACCAATAGAACTCTTCCGCAGGGCGCCGGAGCACTAAGGCGATCGGAAGGATGTACGAAGTGGAACTCCAACTCCAATGACACTCGAAAACTCGGCCAGGACCCCCGAAACATAACCACTTCCCCCGCTCGCAAAAGCAGTGAATAATTTCATCCGTGCACACGAAAGTTTTCAGCAAACTCGTTAACACCAGCCCGGGGGCAAACTAATAACTAGCAAGATCAACATGTACAACTTTGGTGCCACCGGAAAATCGGCTGCACGTTCACGACAAGGGAAAGGAAGAAACGAAACTAAAAAAAAAAACACACACACACCAAAAAGATGCAACCGAGAGGTAAAAGCTTTGTCATTCCGTGCAAATCATGTTTATACCAAAGCTCCGGAGAAGAGGACTTCGTGTTGTGAGTTCCGAGGACGGGTTGGGAAAATAACTTTTTCCGCACAAATTCCTTCTTTCACTAACCCTTTTCGAGCGATCAGAACTTTTTTCTTCCCTTGAGCCAAGCGGGATAGTACACTCAGTGTAGTGTATGTGTGCCCCGAAATGCGATCGCCACATTCCCAGGCCAGCTCGAAGCTATGTGCGCGCTATCGGGGCGAAATTGTGTGCGGTGTGGGATTTACATGTTTCCTGTTCCTCGTCACGTAGTTTGGAATGTTTTGTAAAGATTTCAGACCATCCATTGCCAACCGCTTCTACGCCTCGAAGATTTCCTTGGATCATGTTTGCTGCTCGGTGCGATGCTGTGTAAAAGTGTAAGATCTTAGATCCTGCTTCTTGCGTTGCACTATGATTGACACCACGTAACATTTTGGGAATTTTGTTCAAGATCAAACGTTTGCTTTAAATTAATCAAGATTTTTCAGAAACATGTCATATGGATCTTGATTACTATATGTGAAATAATCTTAAACAAAATTTGTCAGTATCAGAGTTATTTGACATCATGTCTCATTTTTTCACTTAGTATATGCACTTGTTTATTAGCTTCTTTGGAATACTGAAAAACACTAACCATGAGCTATTAATATTAATAAAAAACCCGAACCTTCTGACAAATTTTCGTGCATCGTAAACCGAGACAAATTTTTTCCCCCAACCACCGGATATGCAAAAAAATAAACTTAACGCTTCCTGTAACAGCCCGGGCCACACTTTGCACGGTGAATGTTGAAAAGTTTTCTCCACCAGCACCAGCGCTGTATTGTACTGCGATACTGTAGGAGAGTTTACCAAACTTTCGTATTCTGCAAAACTCACTCGGTAACACAACTAAAAAAAAAAAACGTAAACTGTACACTATGAGCCTTAACGTGGCTTAGTTTCCGATTTGCTACATGCTGTACGCCGCTGCACTATTGTACGGCGCACATCCGCCATCTTCAAAGGGAAAAACCCCGACGGAGAGATGGACGTCAAAGGATTTCCACTTGCCGCATTTCATCCCTTTGTGCAAAGTGTGTACACTGAAGGGAAGGTTATTTGTAAGCGAGATTATGCTTTTCAGAAGGAGTTTTCGTGCTCAACTTGTTCGATGGTGCTGTTCGGAAGCTGTTCGAATATTTGAACGGAAAGTTAGAGAAGCTGGTGGGTTATTCATTTTTTTCATTCTATGGAAGGATGTTTTCCTCGAGTAACTTTAGGCTATAGGAACATAATTGTTATTTAGTCCTTTAAATAAGTTTCTTTTCAAAAAACAAATTCGAGCATTACTGTTCTTCTATAGCGAGCTACAAAATGTTTCTAAGAGCTTTTTGTTTTAAAATGTTTACAACGGCATTATCGTAAATTTCCAAACAAATTAACGCACCGCTATCGAAAGGCTGACCATCATACAAAAGATTTCTAGCGCTTTTCGTATAAAAGTTGCATTACCATCATCATTATTTGAGTGTCAAACAAAAAACCATTCTGGTCCACAATAAAGTTCTCCCCGGTCCATTCGATGCCGTCCCACCCGATCCCTTGATAAAAAGGCAGCCAAGGCAAGGGTGCGGCCGGGAGAGTAACAGTCGTATTATGAATATTATGACACTCTAGGGTCCTCCGCCCGCAGCGCTGTGTTTGCCGCACGGCGCCGGTGTTTAATTAACAACTGCGAATCCAGAACACGCGATTTGTTGTAGCGAAAGTTTCCGCCCGCGTTTGACATGGCGCGCACAACACGATCTGCTTTTGTGTTTTGCCTCCCTCCCGTGGAAAGTTGGAAAAACCTGCACAACAATACGCAAGCAACAGTAAAGTAGGAAAAAAACTGGCAAAGGGAAAAGGGGAGGAAAAATGATCCGCTATGCGGTTGCTGTTTTATTTTAGCTTCCTCCTACTTTCCTCGCGCGGGCGCGCGCGTGGCTCAACCAAAAGTAATGACTCCAGCGTACGGCGAATGGCGTAATTATTTTTTATCATTCTTTACGCACCCCGCATCGGGGCTACTGATTTACATTGTGGCCGCCGTTACTTTCGGCTCGCTTTTAGCGCCCGGAAGCGAAATGTTTAGCACCCAACGCGGCCAGCACGACGCCGTAGCTCCTCGTTATCGGGATCTGGACGCCAAAAGTCCCCCCTCCCCCCCCATGAGTTTCCTGGACGAAGATGCTTCTGGACGTTATGGGCTGTTTTATGCCGTCACCGCCCACCGCGCGGGCAGGATCGGGTCACTTTTGAACTTTTTGCCACAAACCGTTGGCTCACTCGAAAGTTGGGCCCCTTCCGGGGCTTCCGTTGTTGGCTGCCGCTATCTGCGAAAGGTCGCGGCCGCACACCCAATCAGTGCCGAGACGACTCTTACAGCGGGGTTACAGCGTCCGAAAAGTTGCAGATCTTGAGACAAAACAGCCCACATCGCAACGAGGCCCCCTGAGGGGTTTCCGGATAGCATTCCGTGGCATCTGCGAGTGTAGCAGAAACAATAAATAACCAAAGTCCGGAGGCTGTTGGACGCTCATTAAAAGATTGTATTTTTATCAAAGCAACCTCTCTCTCACACACACACATACACAAGAAGGAATATTTGAGCAAACCACAACTCCGGCCAAGAAGCTCCACTAACTGAAACGGAATCTCAAGATCCCTTCAAGAGTTCATAAAACTCAATCCCGCCCCCCGATCCACACGGGGAGTCAATTAAAATCACTTGAAAATGCTTACATCGTACGGCAGTCTCCTCCCTCCAGCTCCCTCTGGAGCCGGTGTAATCGATGGAAAATCTCCGATCCATCGGCAATGGCTATTAAAACAAAAGTACCCAAGTGTGCGCACTCTTAAAGCTGGAGCATCATCGTCCGGAGCATCGCATCTGCGACGCTGGCCACACAAGCATCCAGGCTGGTCAGCGTGACTCCTCCTCCGCTCGACACCGGCGGTCTTCCCGCTCCGGAGCGGAGCGGTTTTATAAGTTCAATTATAGCTTTTGCGATGAGTTTCTGCCAAGTCATATTCATGGGTTGTGCTGTGGGGTTCCGGAGAAAAGCGCAAGAAAACCTCCGGCCACTTTGGTTCGGTGATGGAGAGTGAAGAGCGGAGGGGGATGAGAACTAAACCCCTGTGGAGGGTGAAAACCAAGCATCCAGTGGTTTTTCCTTTTTGATAGTAGCTTCTTTGTTACGCCCGGACACAAAAACAATGGCGCGCTGCAGACGGCAATGACTTTTGCTGGTGGAAAATGGGTCGGGTCTGCGTTTTTCGGCAAGCTCGCTATAAAATCCGCCGTGCTTAAACACTCCGCTGAGGTGGTGGCAGAACGTCGTCTGCACCGAGCAAAACCCATCATCGATGGGTTGCATTGCTGTGCGATATAATGTAAACCACTGCTGGTTTAAGCCACCGGAATGGAATGTCCGAGGCGGACTGGAAACGAGATTATCCTGGTGGATTTCAGAGCAGGACGCAGTGCGCTTCCATTTCGGGCGGTACGTGTCACAGTTTAATCGCATCAAGCCGGAGTTGCGAATGTTGCCTTGCTTTAGAAGTTGCCACAAGAAGTTAACCGAACTGGAGAGGATTTTATTTTTATTTCAATGTTTATTTATTTTTATTAACGAAATCATTAATCAATTTATTTTTTTATTTCTTACTGTTTCAAGATATATTCAATACCGTTTCATTAAAATTATTACCAACCCTTGTATCCCCAATCCTTCATCTCTTTATTAGGCTAGTTAATTTGCTTTTCTTTTTATCCACAGGAACATGGAAAAGTTTCCGAAGCTTAACGAATACAACTCACAGCATTTAAATGCCACCAGCAGTGAGCGAAGCACCGCAAGTGGTGGCCTGCAAAAGGTCGGTTAGCTTAGCCTCCAGCAGGGCCAGGAAAGGTTGCCGGGAAAAACTTTTCCTCCGAAGCCCTAACCCATCGTTAGCGGTTTAGAGAGCGCGGAAGAATTTTAACATTTCCGTTCACGGACGAAATCCGACGCCATTGCGAGCGAAGGAGTTTCTGTGTGTGAATGGTGTGACCCTTATGAGTGCCGCGAGGGAGGGGGGGTTTGAGAGGGACGAAGATTCTTCGCAGGCAAACCGGTGTCTGTGGTTGCTGTCGCTGATGTTGCCGCTCCCTGATTCAATCCCTATCCCGCAGGAGAGCACATAATTCCCGAACAACGTGATCCCTGCCCCCAATGCACTCTTTCGTTGGCGTGAGCGAACCACGTGCACGATTTTTCACACGACCCCACCCTGGGTAGGGGTGAACGGGGTTTCCACCCGCCAAATGCCAATAGTATCCGCTCCGGCTCGATGGAAACTGTCGACACATTGCGCTTCCTTTGGGGGCCGCTCAACGCAAATCCTCACGGATGCCGGTGTCCGTTCTGTTCGGGATTGGAAAATTGACCCAAGTTTGCCCGCCCCGCCCCTGAAACAGTGGGCGCATTTTTCTGCCCTGCAGTTGGAGAAGTTTTCCCATTTGCTTCTGGCACCGGGTTCTTTGCCCTTTGCCCGCATCTCCCGCAGGGTTTGGCAAGGGACAGCGTTACAAACTTTCCGGATTTTTCCCTACCAGCAGCGACACTAGCTTCTGAGGCTAATTTTCCAGTCTCTCTCTCACTCCAACAATATTGCTACGCTTCTTAGCGATTGGCCTTTTTATTTCTGCATTGGAGGAAAATAAAGCTGCCAGACACAAACACGTTTGAAGTCGATTTGTGGTCGAACTATTAGTTTTTTTTTTGTTCTGCTCAATATTTCAACCACAAGAAAACGTTTTGGTGAATTGAATGTCGTTTTGAAGCATTCAAGGATCAAACCATTCATTTATTTGAAAATTTATCTCATAATTTTCCTTTGAATTTTAATTTTCAACCAGACGAACAAAAAAGAATGAAAGTAAAATAATATTTTGTATCATTTAAAATCAATAAAAATTAGCCCTAAAAAGTAAATGACTTTTATAAATAACATGCGGAGTTGATTCAAGTCTAAAGTTGCCACAAAAACGATCTTTACATGGCAGGTCAAGCGTTACCGAAGCAAGTGTTCTTCAACCAGAAGGAATTGCGAAAAATAACGTAAACATGGCGTCTATGGCTTTGATGGTGTGTTTCATTTCTACGTTCTGTCTTACCCTTGAAATCAGCACCCATCGCGGAAATTCCGAAGCTACAACGCGGGGAAGCTATTCGGGTTAGCCTTGGGAGATGTTTCCGAAAACCGTTCCTCCACCTTGCGAGGGGGTTTTCTCTTTGCTTTATCCTACATCCATCCAGTTTTTTTTCTTCTGACAGGCGATGAAAATTCGAGCCGCTTGAAGGCCACACCCGAGCCGAATCGACTACGGCTTCTTTAAAACAAAAAGTTCAACGCCGCACAGCGCGAAGGAAGGCGAAACAAAGGCCGAAGGAAAAAACATGCCAAATGAAAAGTGGGCAGAAAGTGAAGCTAAACAAAACGGTCGTGTAATTTTCACAAACAATTTAGTTTATGTGCTCGTGTTTGCTTGCTTTTTTCTTCGTGGAGTATTTTTTTTCCACGAGCCGCCCCTTCTGTCGCATACCAAGGGTGGAGTATTCGTTTCTTTTTTCATCCCCACCCCGCCGTCATCCTTCCGGTTACCCACTCAATTCCGTTTTGAAGTGAAAAGCCCTGCCGGTGCGGCGGGAGGACGTCAACACGCTTCATCTTACCACCTGCCAGCGCGTGCGTTAGAGCCTCGTTAAGCGTCGTGAAAAATCGCTCCAAGTGGCTCCCTTTTCACCACAACCGCTTTCCCAAACCCTGAACAAGAGCTGATGGAGGTTAAGAGGTAGTGGAGGGGGAGTGGGAACACCATCCTTGCTAATGGAGTGTTGCCGAGCCGGCGCGGCAGGGATGGGTTTGGGGGAAAAGTCTTTGAAATGAGAGTTAAGTCACATGTTGCATAGCGAAGCCGCTTCCTTCCGCCAGGACTCTCGGCATGTGGGGTTTGGCTCGTCGATGGTGGTGTGTCTTGATTTTTGTTTCACCGTAACGAACCGAACCTTGGGGCCTGGTACTTTTTGATGTCGGTACTGGCTTCTCCAACCGGTGGGAGCGGCATGTCTCGGCCACTTTTCCGAGCGTCTTGCAAAGCAGCACCATCATCACCAGCACCGGAAACGCATCACACACACGTTGAAGCGGAATTCTTTTCAGCATGATGCATGTGGGCTGCGCACCGGTGAAACAGAGACGCTGGATGGCAAACTCGGAGGGTCGCACACAACAAGCGACGGATGTAATTGCAGACCGGGTTTCACCGGTTCGCAAAACCACTTCTTCAGTATGTTCCTGGAGATGCTTGGCCGGTTAGTGGCAGGGAAACACCGGGGAGGTGTGCACCCACAACCACCACCTCCAGTGCCCATGATGAACTTTTGAATGCAACAAACTAAGCTTCGGCGAACCCAACCCGAACACAACGTACCGTACAACCGGTGAGCTGACCGAACCAAAACCAGGCGGATTAAAGTGTTGGGGAGAAACAATGTAAAATGTTTCATTTTGATCTTCTTCGACGGAGAGGTCCTGTAGCTGACGTGTATCTCCGGTCATGTTTCCACCTCGTTTCCCCAGCTTGAAACTGTTTGCAGTTTAACAGAAACGCTGTTAATAACACGAATGCATACAAAAGGAGCACGTCACAGGGACTGATGATGACTTTTGCCGGAAAAGTAGAACTTCACATCCTATTTTAATGATGAGCTGAATTGCTTCTCGTTCTTAGAATATTGCACTGTACACTAAGTAGATATTTAAAGTGTGTGAGTCTGTAGATATAGTATAGGTTTCTTTAAATTTGATCTTTCCTTCAGTAAACATATAACTGAAGCCAGTTTGAGATAAAACTAGACTAGATACCAAGCTTTTGATTGTTTGATAGGATCACATTCGTAATGAATACTCTTTTCAATATGTGAATAACATAGATGTAGGACATTTTCCTTCACCCAAGGACCGAGACGTACATCTTTGACGAGACACACCTGATGAAACCATAAATAAATCTGCCTTTTTGCATTTAATCTGGTTTTTAGGTCTAGTATTTCAACTTCCTTCCTAAGATCGTGTGCTAAAAACAATTAAAAGAATAAATACTGTACTTGCATACAGCGGCTTTGGGTGGGTGGTCAAGCCGTCCTGTAATCAGAATGGCCAACCTCACTTGTCCCTCCGACCCGCTTGTGGTTCCCTTTGACACTGGACGGTTGCAAATCTTGGTGCAAACTTTTCACATGTCGGTTAGATAAATTTGCTCACCCTCCGACCAACCTCAAAGTATCTGAGAAACGATTCCGAGACACTCGCAACAGACGGAACTCTGGGCCGCCCAAAAACCGCAGTAATTAAAATGCCTCCAATATTTTACTTCTGCACTGTGTACCGGCCGGCCAACCGTGGGAGATTTAGTTGAAGCCGGTGGAGAAAGGATGTGAGAAAAATGTTCGTTTCAGAAGAAGTCTATTTAATTATGGTAAGGGCTGAGATCAAAGTTTTAGGGTCGTCGGGCAAACCGGAGGATGTAGTGTAGCGGGGTAGCCTGGTCGGTCAACACACTACGAACCCCATGCGCCCTATACTCGGCCCAGCGAAAGTACAGCTTAGTTCTCCACCAGGAAACGGGGCAGTATCTACTACGGTGCCAAGTAACTCTATTATTTCGGTTCGCTGCCCCAAGAGAGAGAGTGTGTGTGTGTGTGAGTTTAGCTTCCGTCCGTACCAAACACCGAAAGGCTGATGCCCAGGGAGATTTAATTTAATCCATGTGTGGAAAACAAACCCCCGTATTTGCCAGGCAACTTGTTTAGTTTGGTCCTGTTTCTTATCGCTTTGAATATGGCGTAACGAGTGGCCCATGAAATGCCTTCAAAGTTTGCCCAAGGCCCCGGGTAATGGTCGGGCGGGCCATTCCCGGCCCGGCCGATGTGTGCAAAATAAGCTCTCGGGAAAGGCCCCGGGAAACATCTTGGATGCTAGAAGGAGGAAAGCGAAACAAAAAAACGCCACCTAGAAACCCAAATTGCGTTTGATCTGAGCAGGCTGGGCTTTGTAAATGGGGGCAGCTGGAGCAAATATTTCCCTTTGGCATTTAGGGAAACGGAAAGGGGGAGGTGGGTGGAGGGGGGGGGGGGGATTTCCCTGTCTTTATGCGAGTTTTCCAGATACTCGTGCGAAGCTTTCGAGCGAGCTGGTTTCTTTTTTCCCACCAAAGAACATTCCCGCCGAAGGTACAGGCGATTCCGAACTCCCGAGGAAACCCCGGCACTTTTCCCAAACCCCCCAAATTCCCGAGCGGACGAAAGTGGAAGCAAAATGGCGGCAGCAACTCGTGGCAATTAACCGTCGGCCTAATGAAGGCTAATGGATTGACGTGAAGCTATTCGCCATATACATTCACCACGGGCCGACCGGGCCGGAGTCGATACAATGCTTGACAAAGCGCATGAATATGGCTGTGCATAAGTCATGAAGTTCGGAACTTACACCGTGCGCTTAGGTGCCCGGCCCGAACGAACTCATAACTAATGTATGCCGCTGAATGTGGCGGGCGCACGCTCGTTAACGTCGTGCGTATCCGTTGGCTTCTGGGCTGTGGTTCTTACCGCCAAGTGTGCCTGGGTGTGTGTTTGTGCATGTGCGTGCAGTTCCACCTAACGTTCCCAAGGTTAGAAATTAATTCCGGAAATTGCCAACATTTCCCACAGCATAACGTGTGATGTCATACCTAGTGCTAAGCAATAAAAAAGAAATGCAGGAAATGCATCGTTCTCATCGGAATGAATAAATCATAAAAGTACACAATGAATGTATTGTCCACTGCAAGCATTGTCAATTTATTGTATGGTGTGTGATGCTTGGTTTCTAGCTAGTGAAGTTGGGCTAAAAGATTAAAATTTACCAGTTTGCGCCAATAGTTGGAGATGACGTTTCGCACAACGAATTTCCACCGAGCTATTGCACATTTTCGAACCAACGCATAGAAGACACGGCTCACACGTTGCACATCACAAACCGCACTCTCTCAGGGTTCAATCATAAATTTATTTCCAACCGGGAGTGGTTTTAACCATAAAAATGTCTTCACCGATGCGTACTTTCCCGATCAGCGTCCCGCTATCGGCGAGTCAAACATACGGTTTCGCGCGCTGGAGATTCACTTTTCCGGGCCGACACATTTTTATGCTCGGGCAGAATAATATGAATAATAGAGATTTATGGCCCTCCGGCGCCCCGATGCAAGCTGCATTCGGGCGAAATCCATCGCCAACGACAGTTCACCATAATGCATAGATCGCAACTGGTGGACGCGCCGATCGAACATCAGCAATCCGTTGCCGAGCAGCTGGTCGTGGCGCGACATACTTTACCACCTTCTGACCTCCAGCAAGGCTCTATTTCATAATCAACTCGGACGGGGTTTTATGCCAAATGTGTATTGATCTGTGCTGGTGCAAGTGTGCACCGACAACCGTCGAATGCAAACTGGAGGAACCGTAATATCAGACGCTTTCGGTGCACGATGGAACGATGAATCCACCGGGACTATTATCTAGCACCGTGCGGTGGCGGAGCCATCTGGTCACGCCGGTTCATGGATGCAGTTCATGGCTGGGTGCGTTGCAAACTGCAGACTCTGCTATTCGCCCCCGGGTGCTGCCCCTGTAATGCTTTGGAAGCGAAATTTATGAGCAAAAAAGGCTTAGGGAATTTGGCGATAAGTTGATTTTTCCATTTTTCACATTTACGATGGTGTGCAGAGTTTTCATATTTTTGTTAGGTTGTAGAATTTATGGGGACGTCTTTTGTAGAATCGAGATAGTTCTATTTCGACTCGATTTCAATATCGACCATTAAGTTTATTTACCTTGTACGCACGAGAATATTATAGTGAATGAAGCGCTTTTTGTAAAATTAAATTCAACAAATTGCAAAATGTTTAACTGCAGCATTGAAACAACACACTCCTTCGCTGGTGAATAAAACTTTGTGGCGGTAATTCGACACTTCACCAGTTTACGCAAATGTTGCAACAAGTGTAAATCCCCCCTTTCTAACCCTTTTCCTCGCCATGTCCGCGCTCACACGCCGGGGGAGATATTATTATGAGTATCATGTCGTAAACTCTCGGCAACAACAATATATAATGTAAAATTCATAGAACAAGCTGGCCGATCCGTGCATTTGGGGATGCACAAGGGAAACCACCGCATCGGCCACCATCGGCATAAAAGCGCCACCCTTTTTTTTACTTTCGTTGGCCAACTCACTTTCCACCCGAACCCGAACTCACTAAACAAGCTCACTCAAAACCACCCGCCAAACCGCCGAGCACGGTAGATATATTCACTCGAAAATGTGGGGGAGAAAATCTTGCCCATATCATGGGAAAAATAAGGGAGGGGGCTTTCCCTTGAGCAGCCCGATGAAAATACAAGAAAAACTGAAAAAAAAAACCGTGCAGAACGTTTTGAAAAACTGCCAAATAAAGGCGGCAAGTATAAACTCGCGATACGATCGGCCGCGCGCGGCTCCCGAACCACCAACATTCATTATTTAAGCCAGCGTTCTGCGGTTTTTTACCGGAACGCGAGTGCTGTTGCTACGCCGGTGGAAAGCCTTTCTGGAAAACTTTTCCCCCTCCATTTCGGCTTGGGCTTCCCAGTGCCACCCTCGGGTCGCTCGGGTTGGTTGTGAAAATCTGTTTTTTGTTTACGCTCGTTTTTTGATGTTCTCTATCCCATTTCGCCCCCCCCGTTCCCCGCTGCCGTGGTTCCTTTCCCCGGGACGCCGTGGTAACCGAGGAAAATTATGCTCACCATAGTTGCTCGTGGAAACCACAGTGGGCAAACTTTGGTCCTTCAATGAGCAACAGCCTGCTTTCCGCCGGGCGGCTTCGGCAAACACATCAATAGCAACGCGCTCCGGGGTGACTTGTGTGCCGGGGGGTCGGTTGGTGGAAAGCTTTCCATCATCCCATCGCGGGAAGCACGTGCGCGAAATCGTAGCAGTGGCAGATGCGGGACGTACCACTGCCCCGAAACCAATCACTTTAAATGGAGATTGTTTATGATAAGTAGCGCTGTTTGAAATCCGTTCCTCAATCGAACTGGATCCCGCCGTTTGAGATGCTGCCACGTCGGTGCGCAAGATGAAAGATGGTTTTCCGTGCTATTTACGTTCAATCAGGTCGTGGTCAGGGGTGACGGGGTCTATTACAAGCGACGGAATTGGTGGCTTTGGTCAACATTCGGTCGTCGCGAGTTGGTGAAACAGACCGATAAACAGGGCGTAAATCTCCAGTCAGTGCAAGAAACAAGAAAATGTACAGAGGCATCTTGCGTAGTGATTTATTTCTAGAAACAATGCTCACTCACGGTAGCATATTGTGATGCTCGTTCTACAACGTTTTTCAAGGGCCCACAGCCCGGTGCAAAATAGATCACACGACCCGACACCAAAACGCCCGCAGTTCGCTAAGTAGATCAAGTGAAAAGTCAAAACGCCTCCCACAACCGACGAGGAGTTTTCCACACCCCTCCCTCGCACAAACATCCAGCGTAGGCAGTTTTGAAAGTGCTGCTCTACTTCACTTGGCACACTAATTTAAGCCCTTCGGCGTCGTTGGTCGCCGTTTCTGGCCGACGCCCTCACCGCTTGGCTTGTTTTAGTTCATTTTTCCCAACTCCACCTCCCCCTACCAAGCACCAGCTAGTTGCTTCGTCGACCTAAGCCAGGACAGATGTCCCCTGGTTAAAAAAAAAAAAATAGCGGAAAAACCCAGCAGCTACAGCAAACCTTCAAAAGGCCAACACAAGGGGCCACCATATTTAGCACGAGTAAGCACCGTGCATCGGGAAAATATTTCAATGTTAAGATTTGCACGCCCGCGGCATATGTTGGCATAAATCATACAACTTTCCCTGTGCGCCCGAAGTTCGGCCAGCAACCGGGCAAACCGGCACCGTAGCGCAACATTTGGTAGCTGCCAAGATTTACTGTTTACTCCCTTGTCTTGCACGGGCTGCACGGGCTGCGAGGGGCATCTTGAGAAAATTTAAAACCGAAACTGCCTTTGAAGACGCGCATTGCATTGAGGATGCTGGGTAAGGGAACGGGGCAGCAACAGCAGCATAGAAAGACGACTTTGTCCGTACGAAAAGGGACCCCGCGCAACCGTACCGAGCGCACGCCGAAGAGCAAAACTCATTAAATTGTTGTGGAAGTTGCCTGGTTCGAAAATAGCAACCCAGAACGATTTATGCGCCCGTACGTCACATATACCTCGGTCGGCCCTCGAAGTTATGGAGGGCCAACTTTGGGCGTGCGGAACGTGAGCACTACATATATTTATGTGCCGCGTGGTGGAACCATTTTCGGGTAGCGTGGCACTTGGTGGTAGCAATTTTGACCGCAATTTAGAGCTATTGATTGTTCACCTTCGGGGAGTGGTATCATTTTTTTTGCGTTCCGCTTCGTTTTCGTGGCATGGTTTTGAATGGATCATGCATTTCCATATCGCTTCTGTCGTTGGTCTGGTGTTGACAGCTGTCAGAAATGGCGAGCGCGAATCCTTTGCGCAATGTGTCATCGCCGCGGTGCACAGTGGGTAAACACACAATCCGAATCAAGAACCGTGGTCATTAGTGGCATTGAAAATGAAACCATTTTCCTCAACTTCGTTCATGGACGATTCTCACAAATTTCGTTTATTCATTTATAAATTGGTTTCAATCTAGCTTCCGTTAAATTTGTATCCATGTATCGGTTAGTTAACATCTTTATGGCCACATATGGGACATACATGGGAGAAAAAAACATAAATAGATTAGTTGGCAACACCTTTGAAATCCCTATTCGATTAACCTACATCCTTTGGACATTGAAGGCATCGATCGAAAAGAGAAATTCTTTTCCATTCCTTTTCAGATTGCTTCTCTTCCATTCAACCTCAGGAAAGGAGTGAAAGCTTCAACGGAACATTTCTTGTACTTTTCCAAACAAATTGATTCCTGGGGACAAAAAAACCCCTCTCCTCGGATGCTCCTTCCACCCCGCAGCTGGCGGGTTATTGAAAACGGAACAATCCCCGGCGGAGGCCGAAATCTGTGGTAGTCAAATCAATCAAATAATGACAACGCCATTGGCACATGTCGCCCCGGAGTGACAGGCTGGTGGCGCTGGTTTCATTAACTATGCGTCCTTACCGCACGACATCTCGAAGGTTTTATATATATAGATATCTTCCTTTTTTTCTATCTGTTTTTCCTCACTTCGGTTTTCCCTTTTTTCGCACTCGAACGTTGGTTTGTTTTCGTCACCTTGGGGCGACAGCTGCGGCGGGCTTGAGTCTGACTGATGCCGAAAAGCATCACATTCGCAATTGGATACTGTGCGGCTGAGAGGGGGGTTTTCGATTTAATTGAAAGCTCCAAAAAACTCCGTCCCGTGTCACCGGGCGGGTGTGGTGAGGAGGAAAATGGAATTCCGTTACCTAGGCTTGGGTGGGGTCTCCTGTCACCCAACACCGGAGACGACTCCTCAGAGTATTCCCTTACACGAAAACGAGGCAACCCGTGAACCGTACTGGCGACGGGTTTGTATTTAAATTTCAAAGCGTTGGGTGGAAAACCTTCCCGCCCGGCGTAACGGGACCCACGCGACACACGCACATTCCGATTCGGAGTGGGATGATGCGGGGAAATGTGCATTTCAATCGATCCCATAAATCGTCCGCCGTTTCTTCAGCCCCGGCAAGGGTAAATGGGGAAAATAAAATCGACGCCAGCTTGATCCGAGATCGCATTCCCGGGGGGATTCAATTTTCCGATTATAACGGAATACCATCATCGAACCCGATGCCGTCGCCAGTGTCATTGGAAGTCATTGGAAATTCCTCACATAGCTTCGTGGAAAACGTTTCGCTTCGAGGAAAAAAATGTTCCAGCGCTGGGAGGAGGTTTGCATCGAGTAGCTTACAATTATTTTTCACAAACCCATTCCGACGGCAGAGAAAAATAAATTGGACAAGAAAAAAAAAGGAAACGATATTTCGAACGGACGGCTAAAAATACTCACTGTTTTTCTGGAACTGCTCCGTATCGTCACATCCGGTTTTGGTGCACAGTCCAGCGCAGAGGAAGAAAACGACGGTCCAGAGCAGCTGCTGGGTGACGGGTCGTCGCGGAAGCGGGCCGATCGTAGCAAGGACATTCCGTCCGGAGCTGCTCCGGCTGGTTGGCTCGACACTGGAAGACAGCACGCTTCGTCGCCGCCGGCCCACCGGCCCCACCGGCCCCAACGTTCTTCGGTAGCTTAAGCATTTGTGGTGCTGCTGCTGTAAATCGAGCCGCTTGTGACATCGATACATCGTCGCCCGCGATGGGTCGGATCTTAACGAACCTCCCGTGGCTGCATCCTGATCGGATTGCGCCATTTTAACTATTTTTAACAAAACACTTCACCTCACAGACACTGATAGAATAAAACAACTCACACACTACCGAGGTGCGTGGCGACCCTGGTTTGGTTCGGTTTCAAACACGTAACACGCTTTGATCTTTCGAGTTTCGAAACACTAATTCTCCTTCCTGGCCACTTTCGGCGGCATCAAAAACGCACGCGAGTTGAAGACACCAGAAACAGAAAAAAAATGACCCGAACACCACGACCCACGTCTTTTACGAGCGTCGCGTTTCGCTCGCTTTGATAATGCTTTAATTTTATTTATACGATCAACGCCGCGAGCGCGTGACGGGGAAACACTTCCTGGGAATCGTCACTCCCAGCGGGATTCGGTGTGTCGCCGTTTTTTCTCCGCCTTCCTGGAACGAATCGCATTCGTCCCCTCGGAACAGGCACTCAGAGCCGCACCCCGGACACTACCGTGGCACCTTCGTCGCCGTGCGCAGCTCCGCGCTCACAACGGCGGCGGAAGCGGGAACGGTGGTCGCGGGACGACGTCGTGCACCATAAAGTCGGAACAGCTGCCACTGTTACCGGTGGCCCCATTTTGGGGCCCGACCCCGGCCAGAGATCAGGCGGAAAACGACGCGATCGTCCACGGTGGTCGAATCTCGCGCGACTCACGCTTCTCGATCACGCACGATCACGCGGTGCAAGGGGATGGCGAAAGGGGAATAGGGGGACTCGGTGCGGAACACTTTTTATCCGTCCGTCGCTCGACAGGCCGAGGGATGTGGCTCATTCACGCTCATTAAAGGGACCGCTGCCGCCAGCTGCCATTTTCAGCCGAAGACCCTTCGCTTGATGACGTTGAGTTTTCCGTTTTTCCTTCAGCACTTCTTAACGTTTCAAACACACATAATCACACAAACACTTTTGATTGCTGCCACTCCAACGCCGTTTCAGGTGCACCGGGAGCGTTCGATTGTTAGGCCTCGTCCTGGGAGGACTTCCGCCGTCCCGCACGGTGACTCATTTCTGTAAAAAAAGGGACAAGAAAAAAAAAAACACAGGTAAGCGGAAACGAAAAACAACAGGGAAACCATTAGCTGGGCGCTGATTGACACTCAGCTGGTTGTCACGATTAGTCATCGGGCTCGTCGGGTGCCCGAAGGTTTAGCTGGAAACCCCGGCGTTGGGAGGGGAGGATGTAAATGGGTAACAATCACGATATGGACACAACACACTACGGCACGTCACGCGACAGGTTAAACGGTGGGTCTGCCGGAGGAGGAGGTGGGTAAATAAATACAACTATTCCTGGCCATCCGCCGAGCGCGATGGTTGTTTGGCTACTGTGGTAATAGCACGGTCACTGTTTACAGCCACAAAATCATCAAAAACAAATTAAACCGAACCGAGCGTTCCACGGAAGGGAAAGGGGGCCAATGGAAAGGGAGAAAAGTGGCTGGTCGGCCAAGGAACAGCATTCCGATCGCGGTGAATGATACCCGATTCCGGGGTGAATTTAGTCGGATGTTATTGATACTAGTCGGGCGCTTGAGTTCTCTCCGAAATTTAATGCCAACCGCACTCGAGTTAAAACGGTGGACCAAAAAGAGCATCGCACTTGGTTGGAAATATTGATTCAGTCCGTAGAAATGTTGGAACATCATTCCAATTGAGAAATTATTCCCGATTGGTTGGAGTTTAAGTACACAACCTGCTTGGTCGCAAGTACGACATGCATTGGTGGGAACAAGGCCTCTCTCCGAAGAGAGTTTCTGTGACCGAAAGATGATTATACTATTGGATTTGTGGTTAGTCGTTCGTAATACCGGAGAGTGCCAGACTCGAGATTCGATTCCGCATCTGAGGCGTGGTGTTTCCTGGCGCTACCACTGCGCCATGGGCACCCCCAAAGACATTTATTTAATGAGCGCTTATATTTACGCAAATGGATTCATCCATTCTATTCGGTGCAATTTCCAAACTTTAAATGTTATTCCTTTTGTTTTTGTAATGAAGCCAACCTTTATTTTTATTATGAAAGTGCGTGAAAACCTCTTGTTATTTCCAGATGTAGCCACGCTCTATTAAATTCTTTAAAATGTGACAGATCGTTGGACCGCTGAGCTAAACAAACCGTGGCACGGGCTCGCGCGTTATCATCCCACACTGTTCCTGTGACTAAGCGCACCTTCTGCCAGCTTCCAACACCTTCCACCACCGGGGTTCCACGGTGACGAATGATGATGGCCGCATAATTGGTGTAAATTTGATTCATTTAACATTTTGTCCTCATTTAGCCGGCGCCAGTAGCGGCTCGCATAGGCGCCTAGCCGCCGGGCGGCTTCGGATGGGGCGAAATCCGCTCATGTCTCGCGTTAGGTCCTAACCCCGGGTCCGGCTGACGTGGGTTGACCCACTTTCCAGCGCACTATGATTTACGGTGAGTGGAGAAATTACATTCCCAGCTAGCGAAACGGTGGGGCCTATAATACGCCGTGAGTATGCACCTAAAAAAAAAACGGTTCACAGAAGGAACGGAGAGAAAATAAACGTCCGCTGTGCAAATGCCGACACTCTATTAGGGAACAAAGTTATATCCCTTTAGTTTTTTGCTCTCAACTTTGCCCACTGTTTTGCAAACCAAGCGAATCCTGCGCTATCATATCGGCGGAGCCTGTCCCGTAAACCCCCGGGCGTGCCCGCGGGCCGCTTCAATGGGACCCTTTTTCAAGGATTTTCTTGCTCCACTCCTTCGCTCTCGCACGTGGGGAAGTGGTGGGGAAGGTCGGGCGGGTGTTTCGATTTTGCACGAACTTCCCACGCTCGTAGGCTTTCGGTTTCGGCACCAATTTTCCCATGGCAAAGGGATCAATATCGATTGGTGCCGGAATGGTGCCGGAAAATACCATTTCCAGCTTTTTTGGTGGATAATGATGGTTTTTGTTTTGAATGCTGATGAGCTTCATTGACGAAAGATGGTGTAGGTGAACGTTTCTCGCAAAAGTTTTCCCACGCATTGCTGCGGGTGTTTGTGTGCTTTGGGCGTCTGTGTGCTTCGGTTGTTGTTGAGTATTAGAATCGGGAGCCCTACCCTTGTGAAGACTATCGCGAGAGCATCATAGACACGCGTCAGACCTGGAAACGTGACGTTAAAACTAATTCCCAAACATCCTGATGGGATTCCTGCGCAAAGGATGCTACGACGTAGGGAATCAAAAATGTAAAAATTAGGAAATCCTGTCAAAGGACCTAATTTTCAATATACATACAACGAACTTTCTGCAAGAAAAGTATTCTCTTTCCTAAAGCAAATAAAGTTTCCATCTCGTAACTTGACACTTAAACAAAAGCTGTCCTGGCACCGGTAGACCCACTGCCCTCCTCATTTCCCTATTTTCCCCGATTTGATTAGCACCGTGTGATCCTTGTTAAAGCGGCATGAACTCAACCGAAGCGGAATACATAATTAAAACTCGCCCCCGTACCCGGCAATGCGGCGAAAAATAACAAGCGTTGCCCGGAATCGAAACGTAATCCCGCAGAAGAATGCCATTCACTCGAAATAGCTGGCCCGTTTAGGGGCTGGGAAAAACATACCACCCGCTTCCAGCTACTGGCTTGGCTGCACGTCAGCAGATTAATTACAGAACCCTTTCGTTTGGCATTTCTTTCGAATACTTGTAATTTTAATGCCCCCTTTTGCCGTACCGGCGTAATTTGTTACCGACCGTTCGGAAACCGAATTTCCGAAGCCATGAATTTATTTCATCTCTTATTTCACCTCACGGCTCGGCACGAGTCAACACTGATTAGCGAGTTGGGAAACGAGCACGAAGCAACTTGTCCACCGGCGGCTGGTATCTTTTCTTTATTTGCATTTTCATTTTCCTTCCTTTCGGTGTCTTTTTTGCTATATTTGCCCAGATTTTCCTTGCCAACCCCTGGTTTTCAATCTGATTGGAAAAATTGTAATCAAAGACTCATTTCCGGCCGATGAAACTTCGGTTCGAGCTTTTTAACGAACAAAAGTTAATTTAGGCAAAAGGTACGCCGGCGACTTTTCATCGCATTCGCTTCACCATGCTAGCCGTCCGAGCGGAAATGAATGTTGGCGTTGGCCCTCTGAGCTTTGGATAGTTTTTTTTTTCATTTTTGGTTGCTTCGAAACCTTCCCTTGCGGATGTAAAAAAACATCCGAACACGAAAAGAAATAGACCATCCCTGGCGCGTAATCCCTGAAGTACCCTTTTCACCGGGATGCCTGGACAGGGAGCTGGAAGGCGGACGAGTGCTGGAATTGTTCACTCTGCACAATTTGTCTTGCTGTCAAATTTTAATTGGCAACGACGGAGACGAACGAGCGCTGGCGAGCGAGAGTGAAATCCAGGTTTGGGATGGAAATTCAGTCGAACACGGATGTTGAGTTGGGCGTTTACGGTGAACCATTAGAAAATACCTCGAACTCGCTGTCCTTACCAACCTAACGATTATTCGGAAACACTCATTTGTTCGGTGTATTGGAAAACAGTTCCCGTTTGACCTTTCCAACGTTTTCCTGAACATAGGGAAAATTCTTATTCCAGGAGTTACTGGTGAAAAACTTTTGCATAAACGTTCAGAAGAAATGAATAAGTATGGAATCAATTTTTTTAATGATTTGCGGCGATCATACTGAACAAAACAAATAAACAAATCATTCAAGTACGATTCAAAATGCCTTTAAACTAAAGTTGTGTAATTCCGATTCAGGTTCAAGAATCTGAATGACTTTTTGCATCGTTTAAGTGGTTCATGAATCTCTCATTTAAAGATTCATTAATGTTAAAAGAACAGTAAACTAAAAAATAAAAAAATAGGTAAAGATCTATGAAAGATTCGTGAACATTCATTAAGGTTTAGTAAGATTCATCGACGTTTGAAGATTCGAAACCCTAAAGATTCATGAATCAATCTAAATGAATCCAAGGTGAAGGATTCATACGAATAAATCTCACCTGAGGATTCAGAAAGCACAACACTACTTTTAATCCTACAAATAAATATAAAATCTTAAATTTTTATTTTCATAAACGTAATTTAAAAGTAATGCGTTTATTTATGGTTGTTTGTATGTAGCCACGCATCTTTCCAGCTAAATAGCTTCCTCAAGCTGTCCACCGAACACTTTCCTTCCGGATTCCGGGTCATATCTAATTTTAGCACCCCTTTCATCTCCAAACCGTTGCTCCATTCCGCATTTCGTCAAACGCATTTCGACGGAAGCAAGTTCTTAATTAGCAAATAGCGTTGATCCGATCGCAAACAGCGTGTGACAAGCGAATGCGGTGGACATTTCAACGCCAGCGCATGGTGTTGGTGTCTCGGCAGCGCTCCACCAAGGCACGATGGTGCGAAACCGGGCGGACTTTTGCTTCGTCGAGTGAGCTGGAAATGCATTCACTCCACGCTGCATACCGGATCTTGCCCTAATATCAATCCATCTTTGCCGTTACCGTTGGCTCCCAGATCTCCATCGCTTTCCCACTCACTCACTCACTCACACGTTCCGTCCTTCTCTTCCTCCCGCCATCGGTTCAATTCGATGCGGGGTTTCTCCGCTCTAACCACCAACGATCGACGGTAGCCTTTGAGCCATTTGAAATGCAATAAGGAAATGCATCGCAAATTTTCATCCATGCGACGGTTTCGTACGTCGTGACAAATGATGCCGCAAGACGCGAGTCCCCGCATCCTCGGCTGGCCCCGCACTAGAGTCCTCGACCGCTCAGTAAATTATCGACAAAACCCTGCAAATGCAGCGGATGCAGCGGATTTATGCTGCACCGCTTAACCGGGCTCAGGTTCGCAGCGCCCTTGCACTCGCGCAAGCGGAGGAAACATCGGGACATCGGAATGATTTCTCCACCCGGGCACGTAAAACGGGATCTAGGGTGTCAAGAGAATGGTTGCTGCATTAAGATTGGACGCGTTTTAGCGGTTGATTTGGCACGCACAAATGCAAGACGATGGCCGGGTCTTGGATTGGACTGATTGACAATGATATACGACTTTTAAAAGGCCTGCTTTTGATCATCCTCACACTCGTAGTTAATCGGGACTTTTCGCGAAGGTTTCGCAATACCGGAGAGCTGCATTCCTCGTTAGTCGCGTTTATTTATTACATTTAAATAAACGGGTGTGAAGATCAAAGAACATGACCTATTCAGTCGATGAATGCAGTTGTCATAATTCTAGTTTGCAAATCCTTCACAGCTTCATCCTTCACTAGCGCTCGACGCTGATAAGAAGATGCGGCGCACTCTCACTCAAAGTGGACAGCTTCCAGCTTCCAGCTACAGATAATGAAAAGGCACCGCACGAGGGCTCTCACCAGTCGTCAGCGGGCTTCCGAGAAGCTGTCGACTTAATTATTTCAGCCACGCGGGACCTACCGGAGCCCGCTGGCCAGCGTGCGGAAGACAATAATTGAGTTAACGAAGACTGGTGGACGCAGTCTGCCCCTCGCCAGGGCCTTTCCCCAGGCCCCCACTCCGGACACTCGGTGCGCCACTTGCCATTTATGCTGCACATAAATTGTGATTAATGTATCTGGGCCGGTGACTTCACGCCTCTCGCCAATGCGTTGCCCGGTGCGCCATGTGTCAAAACAATATTTCACCAATCAGCCCGAGGCTTTGGCGTGGTTGTATTTTTCCCTCCCCCTTCCCCCCCTTGAGGCCGGACTTAAGTAGCCGGTTCAATCTCGAACCACCGCGTGGACCTCATCGGTCAGCAACAATTCAATTGAGTATCGATTCACCACTTCACGGCTGCACCCCGCCCGCTTCCCAACCAGTTGCAGTTGAACGCTCACTTGCAATCCGTCAGACGTCATATTTGCATCCCCGGCGCTGGAGCCACTCAGTCATCTCGGGCGCAACGGCCGCAAGTGTTGATGATAAATAAAAATTAATTAAACACATCCATTCCGGACGGTTCGTGTGGCACGGGCTGGCGTACATTTCCCGATGCTTCATTTTACGCGCCTCATTTCAAGTGTGATACGATCGATTTTGTTGATCTCATTTTGCGTATCCGTTTTAAATTGAGATTGATGCTTGGTAACAAAGCATCACTACCCTAATACTGCCTCAGAAAGAAAAAAAAGAAAGTACATCTTCAAGGTAAGGTCACGATGAAGGTTAACACCAGGTTCGGCAAACCGACTGTCATCGAAACTATGCTTTAAGAAGCCGTCCCGTACTCCGTTCAATTCACTTTAACGAACGTCGGCCAGACTGGGCCATCAAACTTACCAACCGTAACGAAACCGTACCGATCATCTGCAGGCGGTCTGGAAGGAAAACGAACTACTATCGTAAAACTTGCCGGGTCGTCATTTCAGGAGCAAATATCAAAGTAACCCAATTTTTTTATAGATTGCCCTCTCGGCGAGGCAGACAAAGGGTGGCTACTCTGGGGTGAAGAAAAATACAAGACAGCCCTTAGAGGTAACCAGTAGGACATTCCGTCGATCCTAAAACGAACCGAGACGGACACAAAAAAAAACACACACCCAGACGCAAACGCCACGGTAATGGATCATCGTGAGAATTGTGATCAGTAAGAGAACGGTTGATGGATTCGGCTGCTCGCTGACGACAGTTCGGATGGCTTCTCAACGCTCCAGCTCTTTGTTCTTTCGGGTGGCATGTTGTCCCACCAGCGTCAGGGTGCGAGCATATATTATTAGCTGGAAGCCATGGTAACCTTCCCGGTGCCGCAACCAACCCGTCGACGCTCGATCAAGCTGGGGAATGTCGAATACCATCTGGCCATATGTTGGGCGGCGCACGAAAACACGACACGGACGCGGACACGGAGAACTTCAAGTGCGCACCGATCCCACATCTGACGGCCATGTGCCGGGGCGTCATCAGAAGTAATATACATTCATGACACACCAAACCGACACCCCTTGCACGCGACGGCTACCGCGGAACCGCTTTCCCACACACTCATGTTAATTACTTTTTGTTTCAATTTTGTCATTGTTTATGCACCCATGCTGTTGCTGTTGCTACGAGACGAGGGGGTGTGGTGGCCAAACGCCAATCCGATCGGATTATACAACCGGATGTTCAACGGACGGACGGAGAACGCTTCAACGCTCGTATGAAAAAGAACGTTTGAACGATCGAGTGCAATACCAGTAGCATGCAAATAAAATTTTAACGCCTGTCATTAAATGAACTAGTGCCATTTATCAAACAATGGTAAAAATCAAATTTTTCAAATTGCCCTCATAATCGATAGCATTGTTTATTGAATGAATCAATCCTTGCAAAACCAAACAACCCACAGCGTTTTATTCAATTACCAAACGTGGCACATATTCATCATTTCCGAGCCTTGATTTTGCCACATTGAATCAAAGCAACAACGATGAACGAATGACGAGCCGCTGTCGGGGCATATTAACAATCGTGCAATCCCGTGCTGTCACACGTGGAAGTGGATTTTTTTGTTTGTTTTTTAAACCCATTGAACGATGACTGGATGGATGGCCATGTAACGTTTCATGTTTCACGTTCCGGGGGCGAAACGTCACACCTCGCCGTAGCTGTCGAAGCGTATTCATTAATTTAAACTATCAAATGAAATCGAATAAATAAATTGATCGACACCGTCATTGCCACACACACACACCTTGATTTCCACCGTAGTGGCGCTGTGGACTTTTCATTATGATTTTCATCAAACGGTACTCGTTGGTTACGAATATTGCGGGGGAGAAAAAAAATCATTATTGTCGCTGCCATTTTTCAAAGCACTTTCGCTCGGGCGAAAAAATGTTGAGTAGGACAGATGGAAGCATATTTTTCTCTTTGGTCCTTCATCCTTGTGGGATTCGCACGCGAACCACTGTATAATAAAATGTCCCAACTATGAGAATCCGTCTGTTGCAAGTATTGAACAACCTATGTACATTTATTCCTATGTACATGTAAATAAGAACAGTTATTCGTAATTAAATTTGGATATCGATAATATACAAATATAAATTTTCCATTGGTGAACACAAAATGATTTATTTTAGTTCAACCGTCTTCATTAATTAATAATTTCAGATAATTTGATTGACACTGACAAAAAAAAATCAATTGCCTTTATTTATATCAACCATATGATTAAACTTCTCGTTTATCAACCAGTTTGGTTTTCCAATGGTAGCGCCTCTGATCTACTTTCCTATGTTATCCATGAAAGATGAAAGTGCATAAAAGTATAATGTTTCAGTATTATGATACACGTACCTTTCGAGAAAATCTCCGGACGCAAAATAAATTGTACGCAGTGGTGGCAAAAATTACCTTGCTCAAAGGCATTGCGTTGCAAAATAATCAGCAAACACTTGAAAAAGAGGAAGTTGATGCAGGCACGTTGGTTGCAAATTAAAAGCGACCACTAGAGAGGTTTTCCTTTGACAATCGCTCGGGAGTAAGGTAGGAAACCGGTGGCGAGCGCTACCCATGGCATCAACAATTGGAGTCCAGTTTTACTTTGGTTTTTGCGTTTCCACTTCGAGCTACTTTTTTGCTTTCTATCTAGTTGACACGTCATAATTATGGTTTCATTTTACTGCAACGATCCCTCCGGTTAGCAGATGTGCCATGGCAATGGTCGAGTTGAACCCGCCTCTGCTAGGGCCCTTGCCTGCTGCATCTCGCACAGCGCTTTCATCATTCACAAATGCAAGGGTTGATCCTTAAGCGGCTGCATTTTGTAATAACATCTCGACTGGTGGCTAGTAGCGCATGGGAAACATATTTTTCCCGCCTGGCGATCCCAGGCCGCTCCACTGCTTTGCGGGTTGCCGGTCTCACCCTTGCACCGGGCGGACAGTGGAGCACAAAATATGCCCCAGCATATGTTTCCATGGTTTCCATGCAACTGGTGCATGGATGCATGCTGGTCGCGCGATGCTGATGCCGCATACCTCGTGTTCTAATTTTAATTAAAAATTGAATTTGAAACGGACCAGAAATTGCTTCGGGGAATAGCGCACTTCGCGCGCTTTTGCTCACTCGCCACCCACCCCCTGCCCCCGACCCACGGCTGGAGAGCATTCCTATTAGCCCTGAACGTAGGTGAACGTTTTCTGTTTCCCCGTGGCAGAAACGATAGTGTTACAAGAGCACGACAGTGTTTGCGAGGCCACGAACAGAATGTAGCACTGTTAATAATCCCACCGGATACCGGGTGCGTGTGCATCTGTGTCTTGTCTGACAATTTTAATTAATAGACCACAGGAAAAAAAAGGAGGAATCTCGTACTCCACCCTTTTCCAGCGACCACATGAAGCACGGGTAAGCGTTGACTTTAAGCGTACTTAAGTTGCCTATTAGAGTTTTTAATTCTTTCTTGGGGATGCAAATGAAAATGGTCTAGAAACAAAATACTAATGAAATAAACGTTGCATGTAATATCAGATCAGATTTAGAAAGGGAAGAACATTTCTTAGAACCATTAATTTTGGTTTTGGTATAAATATTATTACATGTCTTTTGCAATGAAAAAATGGTGATGCAAAATACAAAATGAAATTCTAAATAAAATCTCTGTATGCAAACAGTCGAACTTATTCTGCCCGTGAATTAATTTCCCTTGCTCCACCGAGTTAATGTCATGCAATTAATATTATTTGATGGTCGACGATAGGGATCCTAAAGTCCGCACCATATAATGCACATCCTCACCACGCGACGCCATTGTCTACCGGAGTGGCACATCTGTAACCTACACTTCATTATCCGCCCTGAATGCTGTCAGAAACTCGAATCAATCAACCGACGGCATGGATCAGTAGACGAACGTATCGTTTTCCTCCCAAGACGCAGAGGGAGCTAATGGGCGGCAGGTTCAACAAACGAGCAATTCGCTCGATATGGGAGAACAACGCCCCAAGGGTAGCGCGTAATGTTATTTACCCAAGACAGTGTGTAGGCAGCAAGTGTGTGTATTGATTCAGATTTTAGACTTCTATCTCAATCCAACGCGAAGGACAAGGATATCGACAGCAGCAAAGAATGGGATTGATACATGACGCTTCACCAAAGCGCTCGGACAAATTCGCTTTAATGCACGGATGCGAAAGTGGGCCGCTTCCATGTTACGCTGGAGACTATGTACGCCGACGTACCAGTCGTCGCATTAATCAAAATAAATTGACAGATCTGACGTAATTACATTTTCATATTATATCATTACGCGTCATTATGAGCGTGATTGCTTTCCCATCACTTGTCTACATCGCTCTGGAAGCGTCCTGTTCGCGTAGAAAACCGTCCGGAACTCTAGTTGGGGGGGCGCAAGGGAGTACGCATGTGTATGTGTGTGTGGGGGTTGATTGGTACCGATTTCTAAGCCACGTCCTGCCGTAATGTCAAACGGGTCTGCCTTTGCTTCCCGAGCTGACGCATGACAGCTTTGTAGCGCGTCAATGATACTCCCCTCCGGTGTTCCGCTCGAGTACGCGAACGATTTATTATTTATCGGCAAATTCCGGAGAAGTTTCATGACCTACTCACCCACCCATCCACCCACTTTCGGCGCACTTTCCCTGCCCTCGACGTTGGAGGTGTAGAACGTATTCGATATTGCTTTTTGTTTTCAAATCAGCAAAAGAAGTCCTTTCCGCCAGAACCGGCGATTTCTGGTTTGAATGGGGGCGCTTTCGGGGCACGTCGTCAACGCCACGCCATGCCATTCACGCCGGCATACCGTGTCACGCACCGCTTCCGTGCAGCTAAATCCTCTGATAAATTGCTCTCGGACGAGACTGGCGTTGTAAATCAGGCTCACCTTCGCCTGATGAAGTCGCCCGGGCCGCGGCTTCGCTGATTGGGCTTCCGGTAAAGGCTGGTTCAGGCAAGCCGCTTCAAATAACCGGCAGCTTATCGGCCGTTTCGGGCTCTGCAGTTGATCGCCTAGTGCAGAACGTTATCGAGCGTTCGGCGAACGGATTGTGGAGACACCCCGGGGCGATCACCTTCACTCTGCGTCTCGCTCGCGCAAGCCCTCTTGAGCGTCAAACGAAACCCCCGCCATGGGGCGTGTGACATGTGGACAACTTTGACCTCGAGAAGAAATCCACCACCTTGGCCACCACCGCCCCTTCGCAACACCCCCCACCGCCGGGTGAACGCTTTGTCTTTCTGTGTGGCGCCCACAATCGAGAAGCGCACCGTTCCGCGTAAACGTCAACCGTTCTCTGAATGGGCGACGTTGAGGCGTTGACAGCTACTTCATTTCCGGCTTCAATTTCAGCCTTAAAACTTGTTCCATCCGTTAACTAGCCAGCGCTCGGACCGGTCGCCGGGTGGACGGGTGGTCTTTGGTTGTAGAGGACCTTTTATGCAACCGACCGACCGGTAAATGTACCGAGTTTTCTCGCTTGCTACCGGAACGGTCCATTGTTGGCCTGGAGTGGATTTGATCGTGCTGTGAATTATTTTAGACGGCGTACAAGGTACAACCGCACGTTCCGTATGTTTTTTGAG
Source organism: Anopheles coustani (assembly GCF_943734705.1). NCBI lineage: Eukaryota > Metazoa > Arthropoda > Insecta > Diptera > Culicidae > Anopheles > Anopheles coustani. Next base: position 21,816,498 of record NC_071288.1, read on the forward strand.
CACCATGAAATATAAGAAAAAACATAATTGGAGGTAAATTTTTCCATTGTTCTTCCATCAAAACACAATGCAAACATTTTTCGTTTGGCACAAAAATGCCCTATATTTGCATGATATCTATCGACATGTGGTCCTCTCACTAGCTCTATTATTATGTTTTTAGCGAATACATCAATTACTGGTACAAATATGGCTTTTGAATTTATTTCCGCAAAAGCATATTTTAGCAAGCTAATAGAAAACAATATAACCAATGTTTGTACAATACAAATGAGAACATCGCATGAATTTAATTAAATGGCGAACAAATACTTGTTTTCTATTCCATTCTTCTGTAGCGAACATTGTAGGAATTTATTTTTCACATTCAAATTCCATTGCACAATTAAAATTATAAAACATTAATTACCATTTTACATCGGGAAGCCATCTTTGTAAACTAACGTAACTCATTGCTAATTGCACTATTCATTGTCTTGCTGTTGAATAGTTCATCCGGGCGGAATTGTTTAATCGGTTTGCAACACATCAATATTCAACGAGCGGCCTACAATTCGAACATATTCCTCCGCAAGCGACCCGTTAGCACAGCCGCTTAAAGATGCTATCGATTGTCTCAATCCCCATTGTGCACTAATCGCCCGACCGAAGCATCCGCCAGCGATTCAATTGACTAGCTTATTGGAACACTCGGGGGCTTTTTGGCACTCTATTCATTAGGCGCCACCCGTGTCGCAGCATGTTGCTTGCATGTTGGTACTAGAAAACAAATGTTGCCACCCGACCAAACTGGAGTCGTGTGAACGCCGCACCGACGCTAACGCCAATGTTGAACCGAGCCAAAACACTACGGTAGATTAGTGTGGAAGGCAGCACCGAACAGTGGGCGACCGAATGGCTCCTTTTCGAATCGATTCCTTACCCAATCAATTCGCTCGAACTCCCCCAAAAGTCTTCAATAAGGATGACGAGGACAGTTCCGACGACGACTGCTGCGACTGGTGGTTGTTAGATAAATTAAGTTTTGAAATTGAATTATCTCCGTCTTATAAATGCTTTTCCCTTGTATCGGTTTTGGCTTTCATGTCCCTGGATGGTGCATCCGCATGGTTTCCTGCCGACCTCACCGCCCTGCACTCCTTTGGGGGAGCGACGTCCAGAAGCAGAAACTTATGCGATGCCTGCTTGCTGTCATCGACCGCTGACCGACTACGGGCCGTCGGCTCCGGTTCACCCACACTGCGTTCCGATCGGATCGATAGGCCGGAAATAATCAGAAAGTCTTCGCCAACAACACAGCAGACTCCACCGAGTCCGAGCAGAAGGGGTCAAAACTTTTCAAAACCCTACCAACCCATTTCAGGCAAACCCGAACCGAACGCTCGTAGCCGTTGCCGCAAGCGAAAGAAAGTGCCTCGGAAAGCCCAACCAGGCGAACTGGAAACAATTTCAAAGACTGCGCAACTTTTACTCATAAGCCATGCAGACACACATACGAACACACAAGCCGCAATCGATCGTACCGGAGTAGATTAGTCGATCGGAACCAGCCGGGAAGAGCCGATCGAACGGAATGGGAAACTCACATTATCGAATGTATCGAAGTTTTATGCTAGGGACATTTTCATTATCATAAAGGATTTAATATATTCCTTGTTTTTCGCTCCTCCCCCCGTGAACTCCTTATGTCTGTCTGGGCCATTTTTCTGTGCCTGAAAATGATTTCCGACACACAAATCGATGCTAGCCAATCGGGGTTAGCACATTTATGCCCGTTGTGTCCTTTTCCTCCCCACGAGTTCTGCCGATTTCCTGTTATCATAATCATGGCGTTGGTTGGAAATAGCTAAGCATTAATTTATACTCCACTTCAATCAAAGAGTTTTTTTTCGAAGGTTTCCATTTAAGACCACAGCGTACGGATGTATTCCATCAATTTTTGCATACATCTCGTTCGACAGCAGGGAGTAATGGAATGATTTTCATAGGAAAAATATAAGTTCTTACTCAACGTGATTGCGTTCGGGGCATGTGTCCCTGAAGGCACAGAAAAATAGACTTCCATACTAATCCTTGTCGAAAACGAAAGGATCCACAACGATTGCCCTGAGGACGACGCATGTCGGACGTACTACACGTCCCCGGCCTTGTGCTGATTACAATCGAAAATTCCATCCAAACCTATCAGCAGCTCTCAGAACTTCCGGATACCAACTCATGTACCCCACCCACGAGGGATTCGGGTAGGCCGGGGTTTGATTGCAATGAAATCTTCAAATCTGATTATGAATATGTGTTTCTGGTGGAAGTGGAACCGATTTGCTACTATCCCCTTGAAAGCCATTCCGGTGGTTCAACGAAGCAAAACAAATGCCAACACAAAAAGGAACTCAAAAGGGGTGAAGAGGGCTTGGGGGGGGGGGGGGGGAAGCAGATTGTGGACTGCATTGAGCAGCGTTCAGATATAGCCCCGAAAGCCTTTTATCTTTCGGAACGCATCGGCGAATGGATTTTCAATTAAATTTTTACTTAAGCCACCCCTCACACTGACCAATTTCCTCCCTTTCCTTCACCTACCCTCTCCACATTTTGGGGTACAATGTTTTAAGTTCGACTCTTCCCGAGCATGGAAAAAGCTCACTGCACGACGGTGGTCATTGTAACTTTGCAATCGGTTCGAGCAGCTGCTCCGGGAGCGTACTTCAGACATCGGCCCGGGATGGATGGATGGTTGGATGGACAGATGAAATTTATTTATTAAAAGGCAATTTGCATAATCCTCTCACAGCATTATGGACCTAATCCTTCGGAATGAATCTTGCCTCGGATCGTAACCCGGCAGCAGTCGCAAACGATTCGCACATTTTCACACATGCCTCGGCAGCCCGACACCGGGCATGCTGGTAAATTAACATGTTTTCTTCAAGACAACAACACGTCGGGTGTTTGCTTTCCAAACAACCTCCCTCTCCATACACCAAAGCAATGATTTCCCTTTCATTCCCCAAAGCCCGAAGGAAAAGCAACGCATCGGTAATGTGCTACATTTTCCAATACGGGAATGTCAAGGCACTTCCTTGCGGAGAGTTTTGCACATCCATCAAGTTTTCTGGAGCAACAGACAGAGGTGATATTGGCAACAAACACTTCAGCTGTAATCTTTCCCTAAGGATCAAGCTTAAAGTGCGGACTGTTTATTCTGCCCGTGTCATTCTGGTTCGAAGGGAAAAGCGGGATCGGGTGCCGAAAACTTGTTTGCCTCAGAACCGGCGGTCCCTGCTTGCCGGTAATCTTTTCGTTTGCTTTGAATTTCACTGTTTCCCAGACGCACCGAACGCACAAAGCACGTGCCGTGGAAATCTTTTATCGCCAAGCTTCCGGTTTTCCATTTAATTCATCGCCCACGAACGAGATCCAACATTAAAGCCCAATACACCCGATGCTGGGCGCACGGTGGACGGTAAGTGGCCATATCGGGACGATTTCTTGCATGACCTACACGATGGCAGGAGGCAAACACCCACACAATCACCGGGCGGTTTGGCCGTCGTTTGGCGGAGATGAATTTTTAAGAGCACAATCTTCAGAACTCTTTTCCATGGCGAACTAAGCCAAAGCTCGTTCTGTTGAAACGGAAGGCTAGGAACGACGTGGAAGACGTCGGGAGAAGGTACTTCCTCATTGTCTACCGGTCCTGCATCCAGCATTCGAAGCTGTCATTGGTACGAGGCTACGGATCCTTGAGAGTTGAGAGGCACTTACTCTTCACCTGATGCCTTCTACCAGTAATCCCTTCTCCGTCAGCAGCCGTCCTCTTCAGTGCAGGAGAAAACTCACCACTTCGCCCTCACTCTCCTCTCCCTCCCTCTCTTCCCTCTGCTTGCACTTGTGGAAAGGATTTTTCGCCTTCGGTTTTGCGGATGTGGCATGTGGCCAGCGAAAAATCATGAACGTGACTAGCCGTAGATCCTTTGCACTTTTGACATCCCGGGCGGAGAAAAAGGACAACATTTTCTTCCCCCGAGGATGCCTGGTTAGGGGAGGGTGTGGTCACGGTTCGTTTCGTTTCCCTCTGGAGAGCGGAAATGAAATGAAATAACAAGTGCACCGTTGTAGTTCGAGGATAAGCGCCTCTAGGGCTACGGAAACCACTAAAGATGGGCCCCGGTGTCGGTTGAAGTGCTGATGTGCCAAAAAAGTAAACCACAAAAGGGAATAATGTCCAGTTGGGTCGTGTATCGTAGTGTTTAGTTTATGTCGCAGGTTGTCCAACTTTTTTTGGATTTCCTTACATTTTGTGGTAGAGTTATAATCGGAAAATCTAAACTATTGCGAGTTGATTGATGCTACGTCTTAAATGTTAATCGAAATGTTTTATATTTTCCTGAAATATATCGTAACCCAACCTCTTTCGCCATTAAGTCAGTGTCAGATAAAAATATTGCTGAAGACCTCTTCCACTGTTTGCTTGCTGTGTTTTAAGGGTTTAAAACTTGAACTACTCGTAAACAAGCAAACTCCCAACGGCCTTATGGCAGTTGCCCGGGCCGATCCAGCTCACAGTTTCTTGCACTGGACAAAGCGGACCAGAATTGAGAATGCATCCTTCCTTACACTGTCACACCCTATGCACCGTACAACGTAGGGAACAAACTCGAACCAACTACTAAACGACCTCCGGCAGGCAATAGACTCTCTGGCAGGATATTATTGATCTGGACTGACCAACGGCTGGAAAGAATGGATGCAACACGGCAGCAAAACGGTAGCATCCGACACGCTGCCCTGTACTGAACTGCTCCATTAAAGTGCTACGATGACAGGCGGGTATTTTGTAGCTTTTCAACTTGGTGTGCCACTGCAACACCTTGTTCAACATCGGTTTCGATGGCAATTTATATCTCGATTAGATCCTGCTTACCCTTTCGAGACAACCTTATCACGTCATAAAAGTTTATTCGTTCAGCAAGATTGCTGGTGTACACCGCTCCTGCAGGACATGCCGTTGGATAACCATTTTTGCCATGCTTACACAGTGGGAGAAATCTTAACTCGGGCTTGACTCACTTTGACGACAATTAACAGCCCTTGACAGGCACTCGCGAACTACCGCAAAGCGAAAAATTAATTAAGTTTTCTAGCCTTCGCAACGGCGGTGGCACTTTCAAGGTGCCAAAAGTTTTTTGGCGGCCGATAATGGAGCCTATAATTTAACGCCGGGGAAAGCCTGCAAGCGGTAGCTTCGCGTTATCTTAAGCAGAGGATTTTCGGGGACGAAAAAAACAACTTTTCTTTCACACGCCCTAGCAAGGAAGACGGAGCGCCGGAGCGAAACGTGCCGAAAGATGCAAAACTTTGTGCGAGGTTCGGTTGGTGGTAAAAAATATATGGCTGGAACAAGAAAATGCGCGAGCCAACCGGTAGGGTAACCGAAAAACCTTCCTTCAAGGCGAGTTGACGAAAAAAAAAGCGGAGAGTACGAAGGCAACACTAAAACTGCAACTTTTTCTATTGCTCTCTGGCAAACTTTCCGATAGCAAAAATAACGAATGGCAATAGTAACAGCCCGGAAAGAAAGCAAAATGGCGCCCCTTTGCAGCCCCGGCATCGGTCAAGGTAATGCCATTTTGAATGCTGCGAACGAAGCGCCTGGGAAACGTCGGCGTCCGGTTGGGAAACGGCGTAGCGGCGAAGCGATCATCATTTGTGAATAAAAATAGATTTATTTCCGAAACTGGCCACAACTCAGCCAGCTGCTGCCGGTTAAGCGAGACCGGGAGGGAGGAAGGAAAGGACAGGAACGGTTTGGTTAAGTAAAGCGCAGTCATAAAACATCATAAATCCAACAACTCTACCAGTCGCAGCTTGTTGTTTCCCCCCCTTTCTGTTGTTTTTCTTGTAGGAAATGTTTCTTCTGCCGGGTGACAGTTGTAAAAATGGGATGCAACCAATTTCGTTTCCGCTTTGTTATTGGTTCAGGAAAATATTAACATGAACAGTGATGGAAATGACAAAAAAAAAAATGTTGGGAAAATGGTAACGCTCGCTGGCGCTCGGTTATTTTCAATAAAACTCATGTAAGAAATCTAGGTTATAATACAAGCTGACAACCGGTTGTCTTGGCAAGTTCCGTCGAGATCCTTATTTTTCCACTGTTTTAACTAATGCATTGTCAGCTATGGATGGAAGTATGTTTCGAGCTTTCACTAAGAATTCCATACTTTACTTTTTTCGATTTTGTCTGTTTACTTGACAACTGTTTTATAGAGCATATTTCATTAGATTTGCAATAGTTATGCTCGCGAACCAAACGATAAGCCTTAAATTGCGGCATAAATTATGTCCCATAAACCTCATCGACTTCGACAGAGCTGGCAATGTTCAACTATCTGTGTAACCTGTCCCATGTCCGACCGAGTCGGTGGGCACGTTCCATTTATCGAATTGAAACTCACAAACCACACGCGACTAACACCTTCTGACACGGTGTGAAAAAGACAGCAAAAAGAGGTGGGGGAGGAAGAGTGAGTGTATAAAAAAAAAATGTGAATCCTTGTGGTAGCAAAAGATAAGCCAGCCACCAGTTGGCATGTTCGTGTTAAAAATAGTCATTCTAAATGAAATGCTATCTGCAGCATCACACACCCGACCGGCCCAGGTGCGTGTTATTTATTTTGCGCGTGTTTCATTTCGTTCCTGTGTTTTTCCTCTCCTGCCCAAGCCTACCGCTCCCACGAGATCTGGTTGCGGTCGGGATCTGGGACCGACGTTTCACATTAATGCATTTGGAAGTACGAATTTCACTTCCTATCGACATTTCCACCCGGACACGACCGTATCGTTACAAGGGGTTTTCGTGAGTGTGTGTGTTTTATTTCGCCTTCCTGTTTCCACCCATCTCACCGTTCAAGCTTTTTACTGTCACCGGACCGGAACATTTGTGACAATCGGAACCGAAGAATGGAAAAACTGAGCCGTCCTTGGGAAAAAAATCAATTCCGACTGCGATACCCATAAATCCGAGGACACTCGACCGTGGACACTCTCGGCGGCACGAAGGACGGACACAGCAGAAACTTGTTGATGGATGCCGCTGCCGCCCATAAATCACTCGGCCCGAGTGGGTTCCACCACGGCCGGCCGTCCCATGGTTGGACGGTTGATTTCGTTGCCGGAAAGTCCATCCGGACGAGTGATCACCGGGCGTGAAATCGTTTTTAATTGATCGACGCTGGGAATGTGCGCTAGTTACGCGGAAACTGCAGCGCTAACGATCCGAAGGGGGAAAATCGATTGTACTCTCGTGTCGCGCGGCGAGAATCGTGATTGATTCATGATTGCTTCGAAACAATAGGAATCAATAGAAGTTTAATGAAAAATGTATTTGATATTTTCCGAACTATTAGTTTAAGAGCTGCACGATAGAAACTTTAACTTAAAATAAATTCGTACATTAAAGAACATCTCTTCTGATGGCAAGGTTTTAAAGTATTGCATAATTAAAAGCAGATGCTAACCACATTAACGTAAACCCAACCAACCAACCAACCAAGCGAGTATATCGAAAGCCCCGGATAAAACAAACCTTGCGCAATGATGCAACATTCATCATATCGCAAATCAGACCTCTTTTAATACGCGAATGCGGTTGCAATGATGATGTAATGATGCCTCCGCGGTTTGATCGGCCGGATAATCTTGGTTAATACCATGCTGATGGTGCAGGGTATTAAATTTTCTGGCTCCCCCTGGCTCCGCAATGACAGGCTGGGACGCATACGATGCGATGCAATGCTGGGGAGGGGTGAAAACAAGCTGAGGTACCATTCATACCGTATAGAGCCGCATCCGGCAGATAATGTGGCCATCCGAGAAGCGTACGCCGTTGGGGATGTTGCATAATTTACTGACCTGAAATGAAGAGATGCGGAAAGGATAGGAAAAAAAACGCGTGTGAGTGTGAGAATCATACAATCTGCGGTGCTGAAACTTGCTTGGGAGGGTGAAGGGCCATCGACTGACCCACCCCAAAATCCCTCCGCGCAGGATCGTGGCAGGACCATTATCTTGAAAAAGGCTCCCCAGCCAGTCTTTCTCCATTTCGCCTAACCAGACGAGCTTCCGTCAATTTAATTAAGTTCCCCGCGGGCCTCAATCTCAATTGGGCGACGCTAAAAGTCCCTCCGTGCAGCATCGACAACCCCCCCAGGGGGGCGGGTTGAAAAGGTTCATATTCATCCGCTTCCGCTAACTGCACGTTCCAAAGGGAAAAGCGTTCGGGACAGTGGTGTAAAAGGCCAAAAATTGAAAGCAAAGCTCCCCTAGATCATTTTTACGATGGCCAATTATTGTTTTTCTCTCACCCAGGCGTCCTTGCCCGGCGGCATGAAGTCATTCGCCGGAAGGGGATGAGAGGAAAGGGTGCCCTTTTTTGCCGGAATGGAAGTAAGTGGTTCGGGAATACAAAGGAGACAACAACATAGGGCAAACAGGAGAAAAAAAGCGAACCGACCGGGTTTTTCCAACCCCACCGGAAGGGAACGGAGCTAGTTAGTACTTTAAAAAGATACACCAAGCACATTAAAGGTGGCATCGAACAGGGATACCCCATAAAGCACCCGCTTTATGTCGTGGTCCGGCGGAAAAATTTTCCCCCCAAGAACGAGGAAGGGAAAAGTGGAAAAAGGCCCAGCTTGGATTTCAGCAGAGATCATCATCCCTTGTTACCCCTGGCAACAAGCAGGCTGACGAACTTTCACTGGCAACATTCGAGGAAGAAAAACAACGCTGCGGTCGCCGCACCGATAAAGCCAAACATAATGTAATCCAAGCAGTCGGTACCCCACTACCCCGTCTCCGGTCCACCGACCGTGATACACTCACCAGCACTTTGAAGTGTGATCTCGGAAAAACATGGTATCCCACCCGTGTGTGTATGCGTGTATTTTTCTCGTGGATGAGGAGAATCATATTTCGGTAGGATAAGAATAAAAAAAAGATGAAGAGAAGAGAATGTCCTACTGCAAATATTGACAGTGGATGCTCGGAAGCGCAGAAGGAAAAACAAACAAGCCAACTGGCAGCCATTGGACACCGAAGGGGAAAGCTTGTCCGAAAGAAAAACGCGAAAAGTTTGAATGAAAAGGGACGAAAAGAAAAAAGAATCCCAAAAAGAAACAACGCAGTAAGCATAATACCACTCGCTCACACACACACACACACAGGGACACACAAAATTGAGCAATTTTTCGTGATATGAATCAGCCATGATACGACACACTGACAGTGGGCTGAAACGGCGATCGGTACCATCATTACAGATGATGACGGCCATAAGGCCACATGAACTCGCAGGAAGCCACAAAACACGGCGCACACCGTCGGTCCCGCACGCGCTAGCTTTTCGCCTTCCCCCACCGGCCAGGAAATGATCATAAATCATGCTTGCAGCACTCCGTCACGGAATAGGGGGAACGCACGGGGCGAGTGAGGTCGGTGAGCCTTGCGGTCACCGATGGTTGGGACACGTCCCTCCAAGAGAAAGCGCAAGACTGCGGAGCTGAGATGAAATGCTACAGTTTCGGTGAGGATACTGGTGATATCGGTCCATCGTCCTGTCCGGTTCCGCGGAGTGGGGAGTGCGAGCGATACGGATCGCCCCGGAACCAAGGGACACCATGGACACAGGGATGCTCGGGTGCGATTGGAAGCTCTAATGAAATTAGTAGTGATTTAAGGAAAGCGATGTTGAACGTGATAACATCGGGCGCATTATGACAAATGACGTACCGGGCGGCCGCCGGTACACCCAATGGTTCTGCATCGGTCCGCCCTGGTTCCCCGGGCTTGCCACCGTCACTTGATAATGGCACCATAATTTGTCATGTGGCAATAATTTTCAAATGGAACACCTGCCGGTACACGGCAACTACTCTGCCATTATCGTCACCTTTTCTATCCGTCATCTTATCTTGCCGGCTGACGACGGCCGTAACACAACGGTGAAGCTTAATAAAGAGCTAGCGAGGTGGTCTTGCTGCCTACTCCTGATGTTACATCAAACAGAAACAAGAAACTTCTGTGTTTTGTCACTTGCTGACACTCGTTTCGCAAACGATAACGGACAAGAGCAAAACATAATGTCGAAAGCTATGCACTTAAGCATAAGTTTCCTTCCATCAGAAAGGTAACGAATCTAATGATAATTTTATAAAGAATCATTTAACCAGCAGGATCAGTCAGGCCACTTGTACGACATAGATATATAAGCCTGCCGACACATCCCTCACTTGGTACTGCGGTAAGATACGGGTGGAAAGATGTATCCAAATCCTTCATCCCACACCCTCGAGAGATTCCGCACTTCGTACAACCGGAGCGTCAACATCTTGCCGAACAGTGGTGCAACCATAAAACATGCCCGAGCAAGCGATCCGGTGCACTCGGCTGCAACCTACCAAACTTGGTCATGAGAGGTGTTTCGGACGGGCGACCCGGCATGCAAAAGGTGCAACCCTTGACTGCTGGAATTGTTTGCAATATTAAGCAGATCCTTTGCTTGGTACATGCTGCATCAAAAAACACCTCCTCTATGCGGAAGTAGGGCATGGAACGATGTGAACAACATCCGAAATGAAAAAAAAAAAACCCGGTTGTTCTTGTAAAACGTGTGCCTCTACAAACCATTGCAATCAAATAGAGGAGGTCAACCAAAAACATTGTTTACATGGCAAAATGAGCGCGATAGGCTCTTGTGAACGTTTAGAGGTGATTCTTCCGTTTAAAATTATCAAGAAAATATTTCATTAGCAATTTATTACCCTCACACTTCACGGTATATTTATCCAGAAAAGTGAGACGATATGAATGGTTTGATTAAATTAAGTTAAAAACTTCTATTAAAAAATAACCCCTCATCAACGCTTCCATTTTCAAAGCAGTAGTTCTCGGAAAAGTTAAAAGGAAAAGCCCTACCGGGGGCTTCCAATTCAAACACTCCACCCTCAAGCAGTTCCGTAAACAACTTGTGCAGAGTCTTGCTGATGTGTTACCGAGGAGCATGCTCGCCCCGTGCTGTCGTTCTCCCCCGCTCGTGAACGACCGAGTGTATGTTCATTCCGTCTGTAGATGATATTTTGGCACAAAATCAACGAAAACCTCAAGCTGTGCGCTCTATGCGAGAACAGAGGATTGTCCTATATTGCGGGGTTGGAACGGGTTTTTGTAGAGGCAGAAATGGTACCGTTTTAATATGTACATATAAGATTTAAGACGACCACAAGCACCCCCATCCAAGGCCTCACTCGCCCTTTCCTTTCAGCATCGTCAGAAGGTCCTGGAATGTGTGCCAGCTCAAACGGAGGACTTCATCATTTCTCGTTGTCGGTACGGGAGAAATCCTCGGTCGCACGACGATGAGGTTAGATTACCCACCTGATGGTGGTTTTGCCCGAGAGTCTTCGTACTTCGCCAGATCTTCAGAGGAGTGTTTTCCGTACAGTACATATGCCAACCATGCCAGAACTCTTTTCTCGAGTCGTTTCGGTCAAAAATAAGATTTCGATGGAATAAATAATTTACAGTGATGAAACAGAAAGGGTTTTCCGGGGGGGAGGGTTGCTCCATTCCACTAATTGTGCACTCCAGTCGCTTCAGTGGCATGTGCAAACGGATTACATGGAGGGAGGTATGCCAAACGACCAACTCACCGGCGTTGACTCGGGTAAAGAAGTTCAAACAGTAGGTTTAAAAAGTTCAATCCTTTATTCAAAAGGCACACTTTTCGGATGGTTGTGCCTACCAACCAGGGAGGATGAAAAGCTTTACTCAACCAGAAGGTCCTCCCCCCGTCCCCTCTCCATCTCTGTAAACGGTGTCCAGAGCATTCGGAGCAATACCTCGGCACCGAAAGGCGGGATTGTAAACGGGATGAGCTGGGAAAGGGCCCCAGCAAACAACTTTTCCCTGGGCGACCACATTGGACTGATTTGAAAGGGCTTTCAATTAGGAATGAGGTTTGGTTGTATGTGTTGCAGCCGGTGTGAAAACGATCCCCCACAGGCTCACTTTGCCACTTGTGGCTGCGGAGCGTACCGAGGCAGCTGCAGCTGCAGGGGTACAGGATCAAAAGCCAACCGTTCAGTGCCTATGTGTTTAAAGTGGAACAATTTTACTTCCCTACGGTATTGCTTTCTTTAGTGGGGTGCTTGTGGATTCCTTTACCGAACTCTTTATTTGGGTGAAACTTTCACATCGTTTACCCTGTTTGCGTTGCCTTCCCTTCGGCGGGGTTTGTTTTCTTTGCATTTTTATGATGAACTAAATTAGCAGAACTTTTCTCTGTATGAATTCAACAGGGCTCGTTTCCGATGCAATGAAACCGCATACCGTGTAAGTTTCTTTGATCTTTACCGTTTCAAAAGCGAGTTTCATTATTTCCAACTGCAAAGGAATACGTGCACTTTATTTTAATGTTATTTTCTCCATTCGATGTTAGGTTTCGAGTTATTTTTTAAAAACAATTGAACCCTATGTCAAGCGGTTTTCTATGAGAATTATTATTGAAACTGTTATTACAATCCTATTTTCTACTTCACAGATATCTCAACCTACGAATTGTCCATAATTTTACAATAATACTTATCGCTTTATGGCAAATCTCTCCATACTTCACGCAACATTTGAACGGGATCATCCGTGGCATACAAATATGTTAAAAAAAAATATCTTATTTTATGATCAAAGTATATAAAAAAATCACTTTTGATCCAAACTCGCACACCGCTGTTACGGGGCTTCACCATGAACGTTCCTAATCCCTTCCCTCGGTGCGAACCGTCAACTCAGTCGTGCCACAAGATGAAGCAAATATCCACCGGAGATTGTCACTGCCATTTGATTTTCATCCGCCTCTGCCCAATATCGCTCTGCCGACGGGAGTCGAACCCGGGGCGGATGGTCCCGGAGCAGGGGGGGAAGGGTTTGAAATAGACCGAAGAAGATCGACTCACCCCTCCCCCGCCCCATCATTCGGCACCGCTTAACGCCACCGGTACTAAAGCATATTTTTATCATGTGCGGGAGCCGGTTTTTTGCTCGCTGTTCAATGGAGTTTCCTTGTGCTATCGCTCGGTGCGTTGTGGGTTATGATTGCCAGTTGGCATCCGGGGGGCCCTTCACGTACGTACGTAATCCGCCGGCCTTTTCCCGGCCCCTTTTGCTTTCCGCGGGTGGGCAGAAGATGAGCCCGCCGGAGGGGCAGAGATTCGTTAAATTGGTGAAAATTGTTCTTTGTTCATACTTCGCTCAATCATGTGCCCCTCGGAAACGGCTCGGAACGGTTCACCGATGTCGATGAATATTGCAGCCGGGCAAAGTTTTTCACCATTTTCCCAACAGGGCAATCTGAGGCGAAAGCTCTCACGCTGCCTTCTGCGCCCGCTCTGCCGTCGAATCTTGCCGCTTTCCACGAACGCCGGCGCTGTTGTTTTGTGAAACGTAGAACGAGCAAAATACCACGAAAAGGAGAAAAAAGGATAACAGTCAACTGGAATAGAAAAAGGCCGCTACCTTTCGCTAAAACCAATAAAGAGCTTCTCCGTCTCCAAACCACCCTTTTGCACTACCGTCGTGCGTGGCGTGGGGGGAGGGGGACATAAGGAAACGCAGCGGTAGCGGAAAAACCAGGGCACAAACGTACACGTACCGTGTATGTGCACATATCGTCGTCGTTAGGCTTTGCGATCGTCCCGCCGTGAAAGTCGTCGGGTCTGTGAAGAGAAAATCTATGGGCTCAAAATCCTCTGCGGAAACGCCCTGCGGAGTGCGTTCGGTTGATAAGAAGGATCATTCCGCTTTGGGGAGCCACCAAACGTGGAAAATAAAAATATTGAGCAGTAAACGCTGCAAGCGGCTGCTCCGTGGAAATCTTTTCGGTTGTCTCTTCCGTTTTTTTTTTCCTTTATTGAGTTGGAATCATCGGCGAAAATCTGCGACTTGCTGGCAGGGTCTCCGTCAAGGTGGTGGGGGAAATTAAATCTACGGCTTCCGGTGGTCTTGCCAGCATCCACTCCGGATGCTGCCTGAGATGAAGCAGCGGTGGTTGGCGGTTTAGAAAATCCACGGTATTTCCATTCGGTGAGCAAATAGTCTTCAAGTACTTAGCCTTAGCCGGTGTTGCCCTGACGGAAGTAACCGTCCCGTTCGAAAGCTGTACGAGTGTATGCGGGCCAAGGTTTGGAAAATGTATTTACGACTCGCACGTAACCATCGAGCGCACAGCATACACGGAGGACCGATTTCCCGCAGCAAACCCCAACAAATGACACTGATTCTCGGTTGGACATCCGAGCATAACTTTGCCTCGGTGGAGCTTTCCTCCCCGGAGGCGAGGATTTGGAGCGACGAAGGCGGCGGCGATGGCGAAAACTTTTCCGCCTTGTCCTTTGTGTATAGTTAATTTATTTATATTCACGCGCGAACCTGCCCCGGAGCACACATTCGATACGCAACGATCGGAGATGCGAGCGTGCGTGCCTTTCGATCGTTAACATGCTGTGGTTTCCTTGCGGTCTGGGGCTTGCTTAGGCATGTGCACAACCAATTTTCCGCCAGCTTATGATCACCGGCCACCGGCGGCTCAACGGTGTGCTACGGCCGATGGTCACGCTGGCAATGGCTGTTGCTGGGGGTGAAGTATTTAATACACCGACAAAATTTATCGCAAATTGTTTCACTCGCCGAAGATTCGTCCGAACGAGTCCCGCATGTCTAATTTCCGTGTGATTTCTGTCCAAACTTTTTCTCTCCCTCTCTAGGCCAGGCGGATCCCTGAAAGACGTTGCCCGTAAGAATTTAATGATTTCACCGTGAAGGGGTTTGTGCTGCTGTTGTTTGTGCGTTTATGTTGTTTATGTTATTTATTGATTATTTGATTGTCCCATCAATTTAATGCTGGTTAATCTTCGAAAATATGATTGAATAAATTACATTGAAATATTGGCACTAGTTAATTGTATTCCACAAGGATACTTTCGTTTCATTTTCATAGAATGAACAATATCTCTGATGGTACATTAGTACCTAATCTAATAAATGGGAAGGAAACAGGTTCATCTGATTTAACTATAGTTAGTAAAAGCGTTAAGTATGTTCATTTAACGCTTTTACTAACTATAGTTAAATCAGATTCTCATAGTATGGACAAATCATACATAGATGTGTCTCAACATCTAGTCTTCTGTGTATAGTATTCGTGAAGCTTGTAATTTCAAAAACCAGAAAGTTGTATTACAATTTGTGTAAATCTCCTTTTAAGTATTCTATTTTATTTATTTTCAGTTTTTTTTAATCAAATTTTTAATTTAATTGGTTTTTTTTTAAGTTTGTTGCAAACATTTTCATCAATTTTCTCCACATGATCTGAAGTTTTGGTATGTTCCCATCAACTGCTGCTGCTTCAAATGACTTATATGTAACATCAGGCTCAATCTTTTGTACGTTCTTTGACAGTTGTTTCGTATTGCTTTTTTTGTCATTATCGATAGGTTTTAAAATTTGAAAGGAAAGCTTTATTCGTTTCTTCCACTGTCTGTGTCGGTTTGTGGCCCAATTGTTGTCTTTTTTCCCTTAATTTAAGCGTCTACTTTCTTCGGTATCCTGGCGCGTCGTACCGGCAACCGCTTCCATCAATCTTTTCCTTCACGCTAATTGACATTTCGATTGACACTTTTCTGTGTCACGCCATCGTTTTGTCGCTGAGTCATTCACGTCGCCTTCCGCAAACGCATTTGGAGTGAGCGCAAAGCCTTCGCAAATGCTGATGAGATGAGAGCAACAAAAAAAAAGAGAGAACAGTAAGTTCGAGATCCTCAAGAAACCTTACAATGTTCGGTGGAAATGGCGAAATGATTAAGAGGCCGCCGGAATGAAACAATGGTCTGAGGGAAGCTGGGGGATAGGATGCTATCCTGCAGCCTTCGGGTGACGTAGTTCCTGCGTAAAGAAGGCGCATCGTCCATCGAGTGTCCAAACGGGATGAAAGCATAAATTGAACATTACAAAAAGGCGGAAGGCGGAATAAAAAACCATTTGGAATCCCATTCTTCACACACACGCACACATACAATAACACACGCCGGGAAACGATTTCCAGCGATTCATCATGACTCATGACGCTTCGTCCCACGTTCATTACTGTCCCTCGAGAGCAAAAAAAAAACGGTCCAGTGGCCGGACGTGCGTTTCTCATGCCACCATTGTGTGCGTGTGTGTTCAAATTGAGCAGGAAGCAGTAGGATTCCCCAGTCACGAGCTGATTCACTGGAGACCGTAGTGTTAACTTTAGCTTCAACTCGCTCGCCCGCCTCAAGAGGGTGTTAAAATGCGACAAAGATTCATGAACCTCAAGCCGATGAGAAGTGGGGCGGCGGGGTTTGGGGAAACAACAATGCCAAAGGGAAACAGTAGCAGGGGGCCTTGGAGTAAGTTGCCTCGGAGGGATGGCAATTTTGTGCGAAACCACAAAAAATCCACCCAGAATGATATCATCAAAATTTCACTTGACCCGATCCTAACTATCGTGCTGGAACGTTAGTTCTTCTCTCTAGTGGCTTTTTTCCACTCTAGCCATCACTCTTCTCTCTCCTTCTCGTGTCCACTGCCCAGAGCTTTACTCTGATGAAGATATGGACGAGAATAATGAGGTAGGCTAAGTGACTGAGGACATCGTACTGCACATAGCCGTCGGAGGCGAAGAGTTGGTGGAACCGAGTTACAATTAATAAAAATGTACTCACAGCTCCACCACCCCATGGCCGGGGGCGGGTCGGTGGTTGGGTGGCGTAACTATTGCTCGCTTTGTTTTCTTCCTCCTTCACTTTTTTTCCCCTTCTACAACCACTTTGCAACGCCATCGCGAGTCACCGAAACGTCAGGACGAGTTAAGCGAGCCGCCTGTTCCTCGCGCCTTAGCGGACGGAGGAAGGCGTAGACGGAAGCCTTTGGGAGAAGGCGGGATGGGAGAATAAAAATATAGCCCTACCGACAGAAACCCCGGCCGGCAACCGTCCGACACCCGGGACACGTTCAACAAGACAGAATAATTGGTTATTTCCATCTCATTTCCTTTGGCGCCCGGAATCCGGCGTTGGTTCGGGGGTTTTCGGATTTTTGCTCACTTTTTCTCACACCCTCCGGAGCGTTCGCTAGCCCTACCCTCTCCCTCTCCCCACGCCAATCGACCCATCCGGGCGAAGGGACCCAAGCGAAAGCGATTGACTCTGGAGTGTCATCCAGAGCGCCTAGCGATGGACAACCGTTCGTCCTTGTCGCCGTCGTCGTCGTAGTCAACTTCAGTATTTCAGCTTCCTGACCCTCTTCACGCTCGCAACGAGCAGCGCTGGCTTTAACACGACTGCTTCTTCGTCCTTTTCTCCTGCGGGATGCTGGGCATCGGGAATGGGCACCGAAACGATGGTGTGTTAGTGAGTGTGTTACGTAATGTTTCGCCATTGCCTGCGATGTACTAATCTAACATTTATGGAGAAAAAAGAAGCCAGCGCCAAACGTTCGGAGGGCTCTTACTGGCGACATTTGGTGGGCACTAGAAAACGGAAAGGAAAAGGAAAATGGGTAACGGGCGGCGGTGCACGAGGGTTGGGCTGGCCAGCTGGCACCTTTACCGGTCGATTCGAACAGCGGCCATTTGGGAGGAACGGAAAGTAAATTTTCCACAAAGTGCACGAGGGAAGCGGGCGACCGGGACGGGGTTGCCGGCGGGAAGGAAGCACCGGCTGAATCCGGCAACCGGCGGCAAATGGAGCGAACGGTTATGAAAACAGGAAGGAAATGAATGCTGCGGAAATTATTCAAAAACTGGCTGGCATTTCTGCCGTCGGCGAGGACGGCTCGTGGAACTTGTGCGAGGATCACCCCGTTTTTTTTTTATTCTTCCGCTGCCACCATTCCGGGCAATGATTTCGGGCCGCCCACGACGAAAATCGCGACGAATCGGTCGTTGCGGTCGGCTGCGGTGGAAAGCGGAAGTGCCCGGGCCCCGAGTACCATATGAAAATGAGGAATTATGGCAAACAGGAGACGTATAAATTCCCGGGAAAACTGCGACCGGCACGGAGATTTCGCGTCTCGCGGCCACCGAAGCGTAACGGTGCATGTCGTGGCGACGTGACACACACATACACACACTCACATCACCCTGCCTTCACTTCCTCAACTGTCCCACGACTTTTGGCAGTCCATGAATCGTGCCCGTTTGGCGACAGACTTGCGGCGAACGCCATCATCGGGCGAACGCTGGTGCTGATCTTGGGTTTTCCACGAATGGTTCGAGCTGGCACCCACCCGGAACTAGGACATTTCGGGGGCGAGGGGGTTGGTAGAGGACCCGGTGCTCCGAAAAACGGGATAACCGGATATATTTGTGTCTTTGGCAATCGGTGGCCACGCCACGAATGTTCCACGAACTGTGAGCGATGTGGAATACTTGCAGTCCTGCCACCCTCCCACGGACACCCTCCTCTCCGAAGGGTTGCAAGGAATTCCCCCCAACCGGCTGGCTGAGCTCGTGTTCGTTCGCTGAAGCATTTATAATTTTGTAATTGCATTACTTCCAGCCGCGTATTTGGCGGAAATTGGCAAACAAAATGATGGTAAAATCAGCCGGTACCAGTTGCAACACGTGTGTTGCGTTTCCTTCCGACGAGCGGTTGCACTTTGGTGGACCTAATATTTCACTGCCAAATTAAATTTAATCCTCCAGTGCTCAAATAGGACGCGGATCGTTATTCCATTCCATTCGAAATATTCGTTCCCAGAACACTTTGATATTGCTGCGCATTTTATGAATTCAAAACACATGCGTCGTATAATCATAACTGTATTGGCGTTCTTGGATTTGCTGGCCTTTTATTTGAATTTATATTCAAAACATATTAAACATCATTGCAATACAGAAATTGATGATTCTTAATTGATTTTAAATCACTTACAACAATCAAAATCCATTCAAAATATGAATCTGTACAAATTTGTAAAATTTTGCTTGAAAATATAATTTAACTAAAACTATCCAGTGCTCAAAACAAAGTACAAAAATAACAAAACTTACAACATCTCTCTCTAATCTAAGTTATGTGAAATGGCTTTGAGTTATTTGAAATGTTCAAATTGCTTAACTAACATGATTGTGATAGTATTTGATAAAATTTCCTGCAAGTTGGTAGCCGAGTTTATTTTTTTCTATTTAATATGCTTAAAGCCTTCCTACTTATTTTTCATATTCTTTTTTTTCTATCCAAAACCATAGTTGAATATTTTTAATATTTTTTTCAAGTGTACCATTCACAAGCTAGGAAATCACTTTTTCAACCGATCCGGGTGATTTAGTTGAAACTTTATTGGCATAAACATAACAACCTTTCGGCCAAACAAAAAAAGAGTATTCTGAAAAGCATGCAAAACAAACCGAAATGGCAGCCTTTTGTCCAGTGTTGAGCAGGGTTCGAAATTGAATTTCACCGCAATCCAAATGAACATACACAGTCGCTGTAAACAGCAGACTAAACGAGCCGACGATCCTCACTGTAGGGTAGATATGGAAAGATATTCATAAAAGTACAAATGGCCATCCAATCCCCTCCCCCTGAACCGCTTGAAATGCCAGCTCCACCCCAACCACGTGCCCACGCGCGCCGTAGATGTTGCTGTAGTAAAAATAAAAAGACTCGCCAACCAGCTACGCACACGCACGGAGCGATGCGAAGCAGCAACCTCTCATCTGAAAGGCGAAGTAAACATACCCGAATGCCGGCCATGCATCTTCCGTCTTCATAAAATGACACACTAAATGAGACATCACCGGGGGGGGTTTTCGGTTCGGACACACCGACGCGCGTTCTTCGGACCGACGGTACCATTTCCCTAGCCGGGTGGACCGACCAAAATGGGACCATCACCTCCCACCCCGTTGCAATAGCATTACAGAAATCATAAATTTTTGGCTCACGACGAACCGGTCCGCCTCAGCCGATCCCCTCTTTCGATGGAGGGACCGGGGGGGTTCAGTGTGGCCAGTTATGAGCATCAGCTCCAACAAGCGGCAAGCGAATATTTTATGCGTTCCATCTCCTGCCGCTACCTCGGGGCCGGTCCGATAGTAGGGCCGAAATTGTATTTTTCTCGGGTCCGAATTTCGGTCGCAGGTTCCAAACCGGTTCAAGGAAGGGGAGTCTCAAATACGAAAATCAACCTACAAAAAAAATCATGCGACACTCGGAACGACTCTCGGAATGGAAGTTGCACCCAGTAGCTCCACCGAGCACCGCAACACCCTCGGCCAACACCCGGACCGGCCCGAAAAGGGCACGGTCGAAAATGAGAGTGCCGCTTATTTTTAGCTACCCGGCTTTGCCAGCCCGAGAAAAACGAGGTTAGCGACGCTGGCACACGCGTGTGCTTTGATTGTGATTTTTCGTTTCATTTTCCTTAACCCCAGAGCGCGGAAAGTGTTTTTCCAAACGACCCCCTCCGAAAACGAACGCGGTACCGGGGACCCAATCCGTCACCCAAAGTTCCCATCCGTCGCGGAAATCGGGCTGCGGCGTAACTCGGCGCCAGCTCCGTGAGGGAAAGTTTGAGCTTGGCCAACAACTAAGGTTGTGCCATTTTTCTACGATTGCCTGGGGTTGATGGAAAGGAATTTTCCAGCCAACTGAAAGGCAACGAACACCCAAACTGGAAGCAACATGGAAAACAAAACCCCTTTCTGCAAAAAACCGTTGCAAAATTGCTCGGCCACAGATTTGCCCTTTCGCTTTTGCCGGCGCTTTAGGCAAGCCGTTTCCAAACCGACGAACGGCGGCCATCGCAATGCCAACTGCCGTTCCGAGAAGTTTCCGGTCGGTGTCAGTGGTGCGGAAATCATTGGTCCGTTTTCTTTACTGCACGCTTTTCATTTCATGCCACTCTTTTGCTTGCTTTGTGCGTAAGCGCTTCTTCGGCCCCAAAATCGGTTGTTTTCGGTCGAGCAATGCATTGAAACCGGGGCGAGCATTTTCCCATTAGTTTCCCTTGTGGAGGGGCAGGGAGAGTGGGGGTAGGGGGATGTTCCTCACACCAAATGGCAAATAGTGCGGCGGTCAGATGCTCATTCTTTTATAAATTAAAAACTTACCACTGAAGCGCCGAATTCGCCGAACGATGCACATCGGACAAAACGATGCACATTCCGGGAAACTGACCCGGGAAATGGACACCGTTGGATTGCAAGAGCGGACAGCGAAAAAACAAAGATGAAAAATTATCCAAAAAGAAAAAGTCGGAAAAATACACCTCGATGAAAAAAGTTAAGACTGGGAAATCTTCCACCGAGCAATTGCTTTCGCCGACAAAACGAGCAACAAGAAATAGAAACGATTTGAGGAAAATTCTTCCAAACAGTTTGCTAGCCGAACGTGGCAATATCGTGAAACGGAATTGCTTGGTTCTGGTCTGAAATGGTGGAAATTTTTGGAAGATTTTTTACCATCGTTCCAAGGGAAGAGATGACTTTTCCAAGTTGAGCTCAACACCGAGCAGCAGCATAGAACCTTTGATTCAGGGTTTTTTGCCTAGAGTTGAGTAGATTTTACATTACTACTTTTCAGCTTGATGTTTTCCTACTGTGTAAATGAACATACTTGCATTGCGAAGATTATTTTGAAGTTTTCTTTTTCCCCAGCAAAAATGTCGTTGGTTAAATGTTAAAGCATTACAACTTATCTTTCCGAAAAATATGTTCCACCGAGAAAGTGGTACGTTTCTTAGTCATGTGTTTTTTTTTACACAAAACGACTCAGAAAAGATCATTTAAATATTTTTCTCTTAAACTTTTGCTGGGAAAAGGTATATTTCGGTGTTTGTGGAATATTTGTGGATATTTTGCCTTTTCCTTCCAAATACTGGTACTATAAACAAATTAATATTTACAACCCGTAACGAGTTGTTTCGCTGCCGGTCGATTTATTTGCATTCCCTCACATTTTCTCGAAAGAACAGATCTAGTGCAACTAAACAAACTTTGTTTTGTTGTGTGTTCGTCATATAGAACGTAAAAATGTCTGAGAATGGTGCTTTCCAAGTAAGAAATAAAATAGTTTTCTTTCAAATACTTTTCCTTCATCTCCTTTGTGACAGCCTTCCTTCGGGAATTGCTTCCTGCGCTGAGACCGTCCGGAAAGATTCTTTATTTCACAGCTTTATGGTTTTCGGGCCCGTGGTTAAAATCTTGGACACGTCCTCCCATTCTGCCCGGTGGTGCATCGGTTGATGTTGCTCTTGGTGGAGGCGCCTTGCCTTGCGGTGAGCCCACCCGTGGTCATTTTCGGACGATGGATGAATTTTAAAATACACTTCAACCCTTCCCATCAAGCCGGGTTTACGGTGTGGTCATTCGATGGGTTTACTTTTTTATATCTTTGTGTGAGAAAACCCACCCGTATTCCTTTCATCCACCACCCCGCGAGTGGGAGGATGCCAGTGAAATCGACAACCGGTAAAATTGGGCCACAGATTCTCGTGTAGCATTCTGCACGTGTACTACCTCGAGAATGGGATCCAGGCGATGCCCAAACAATGTGTACTTTCCCTCTCCCTCACGTGCTATATAGTTCTCTTCCTCAATAGCTACTGGTTGCCTTTTGCGTTGTTCATGCTTTCACCGAATGTTTAGCATCTCGAAACGACCCACTCCGGCTCGACGAGGGTTGGATGCTGTTCGGTCACAATAAAGTCCTCCTCCCACTGCAACCGGTGGACCGGAATGCGAATGTATACATTTTGCTTAGCATTCTTTGTGTGCCCATGTGTTTGTGTTTCTCCAGTATGGGGATTTTTTCACCCTCTCCCCCCGGGGTAAAAGGGTTTTCCCAAGAAAGCGGTGCTCACGAGCCGATGCAGAGCAACCAGTGAAGCGAAATGCTTTCCTACCGCAGGGATTCAAATTAAATCTCGTTCACACCGAACGTAAAATGATCGTTGCTTGTTATCCCGGGTGTTTGTCAACTGGCCAACGGTTGCCTCCGTCCACCGGTCTTCGCCAGACTTCGGGTACAAGGCTGCCCTACCGAGCGTCAGCCAATAGTTTTCCTACCGTACATATTTATGCTTTTCTTTTCTGTTTCCCCGTGGCCCACTTTTTCTTGTTCGGAAAACCCTTTTTGCCGTGGTGCAAATGGAACGAGGCTCGAAAAGATTCGAAATTTGATTATTTTAAGAGAAATTTAATAAACAAAACGCAAAAGAAAACCAACCATACCCATAAAATGCTCGGCCGGGCGCGTTGGCAGGCGCCTGGAGGGTGGAGGGCGGGTTCTAAATGGATTAAAATGTCCTGCCCAGTTTTTGCGGACGCCCTTTTTCTCGAAATCAAGGCGAGAACAGTTTCAGTTTTGTTTTTTTGTTTGTTTTTTGCGCCCAAAGCCTAGCCAGCTCGATGTTTGGAGTTTTCGAGCAGAAAGAATCGTAACGATGCACAACGTGAACAGGCAGATATTTGTTTCTTCTGAATCTCTAGCGTTCTTGTTTTATTTTTTGCCCGTGCCGAACAAACGTCCGAAAGCTGGGGTCCCTGGGAAAAACTGCCTGCCGGCGGTTTGCGTTCGTGAGTTTGCTTTATTCGTTATGTTATTTTCTTTTTTCTTTGAAAATCGCTTTCTTCTACCACGCTGCTCGCACGGATACACAAACACAGACCAGGGAACGTTTTGAAAATATTCGTGTTTTTTTTGTCCTACTCTCTAGCAAAAGAATTTCTTCTGCGCTCCATCCCAAAGGAATTTTCGGTGAGTGAGCATATTTTTATGTGGAAATGGAAGTTAGTCGTAGTGGAGTGGTGGGAAAAAATGGCCGTTTCAAAAAGAAAATAAAAAAATACCTGAACTCAATTTTAAAAACATGAGAGTTTGGAAAAAAAGGGGTCGAAAATGGCCGTACGTGTGACTGTGAGATTGGTCCAAACGTCTGAAAACACAAAAAAATACACAAAACTTGTGGAAATATCCATGCTATGGTCAGCGTCCAACGAACGAGAAATGGCCTGGTGAGCCGCACGGGGGCAAGCGGCATTTGGCCACGGTCAAGCGCACCATGTCGATCGCGTGAAAAAATATGGATGCGATCAGTTTACGAAACGAACAAGCACTCACGGCTAGGTGAACGAAATAACACACTAAAAATAGCGCGCCTTTGCGGAGCGTGTTTTCCATGACGAAATGAAGCCGTTGACCGTGCTTAGCGCCTTGAGTGACAACATATTTTAAATTTATGTTCCCATTTTCGTGCGCTGCGTAATAGGAAAACATCGCGCAGGAAAACTGACGCGTTTTTTGTTGGGATTTTTTGGCCCCCGTCCCACCGGTTTGCTATAAAAAGAAAGGTGTTCCATTTCGTTGCGAGTTTGGAACGAAAACAATCTTGTTTTCGGTGACATGGAGCTGTAACACTTGACAAGAGTATCAGCCCAAAGGTCAACATCATAGTTAACTTTCCTAGCCGATTGCAACCATGGACACAGCAGCGAGGATTTTTTCCTTATCTTCTCATAAGATCATTTGAATTATTCGAAATGGGCAAATGGTTAGGTATGAAAACTGATTATTATCCTAATAAAACCACGCGTTCACCACATTCTACGACGGCCGCAAAGAACGTTAAATGGTCTCTTAATTGAGCTGTGTTCGCTTCCGACGCATAATTACGGCTAATTGGGCTAATGATCTGAGAAATATGGCGGACCACCCTCAGGGCGAGGGTGCAAACCCGTTGAGGTGTGTTTAAGACCGTTGCGTGGATTATCACGGGGAAAGAAAGTTGAACCATTCGTGATCTGTTCCAATCCCTACCGGCGGAAAGGGGCTTAAAGTCCCCGGTAGCTGCCCCTCGCCGTCCCGCGGGCCGCCATAACTTCAGCTCATCGAAGGCAGGAAGCAAAATTAGCGAAAATCGTTCGGCGAGCAGTTACGCGTTACTCGTTTGACCGGAAAGCTTGCCCCACCCATCGCCCATCGAACCCCGACGCTACAGGAAGGGGAAGCAGGAAGGGGGAACCGGCGGAAGGTGTGGGAGGTTAAGTTGTACAAACACAATTAATCATTCAATCAATCTTTATTTGCACTGCCATAATTATAATCAAATAAGCCGCACACCATTGTTTACACTTGCCGCCCTTCAGCCTTCGTGCCGGCCAGCGCGAGCCTTTCTAATACAGGCCCACGCTATTACGGGCCGTCCCATATTTTGTTGCACTATATCCCATTCCGATTTCGCAGGTTCTACCCGCACCCGATCGCGGCCAACTGGTTCCCTTTCTCCGTCCGATGGGTCTGCTGTAAATAAACTCCATTTTGTAGGCCTATCCTTGTGTTGGCGGAGAGAGGAGGAAAACGAAGGAAAAGGGAAGACAAACTAGAGGGGCAAAACGCTACGCAAACAGGCGCGTCACGCGGGAGTGGCCTTGCGGGGTTTGGAGTGTATAAAAATAATCATCATAATCAAGCGCCTTTCGCCACGAAACGCTACGAAATTATCCCACCGGCGATGTATTTATTGGACTGCGGTTCGACGCGACGCGGTGCAAATTATTATTATCCACTTGCTAGCGACTTAGCGGGGTTGAGCTCTGGAGCACCGGACGGTGGAGGAGGTTAAGGGTGCTAGTTTTCCCCAGCCGAATTCACCCCGCGAGGATGGCGGGAAGCGGCGGTCGAATAAAGTGGCGAGCGATGTCCGACTGACCCTGCCCCGTAAACGCATTTCGTACGCGTGACAGCAGCGGTTTCCACCATTGCTACGTTGTGGCCTCGATGCGCCCTTCATCGCCTGTATCATATTTCCAATAACGTTCACGATCAAATGCTCCAATAAATGATTCTCTTTTTCACCAGCAAAAAAACCACATACACACGGATACTTAGTATGTCACGTTCGAGAACGACTTCGACCCGTACGATGTGTGTTCCAAAAACATCAAACAGAAGGGCCAGCAGTTTTCGGTTTTCCATGGCCAACGTTAGCGCACTTCAAAATAACCCAACCGAGCGGTCGAAAGAGGAAAAACCGATGTGTGGCAAACGAACGGCACCTTGAAGGCTTTGAAGGGGGGTTTTTCCCCGGGGGCGGGAAACTTCTTCGCCTCGGTAGGCCGCCGGACGGGAATGCGAGCTGACAGGTTTCTATGGGGTGGAAAATTGTCCGTTTCCTATCTCGGAAGCTCGCACAGCGAACGCTTCCCCGTCGGTAAATAAACAATACATCAGAATGGGTAATTTATTTTTCCACAACATTTTCCCATGCGTCAAACGATAATTTTACCGCAATCAAACACGTTTGCTGACAAATCAGATATTTTGTTTGACTTTCGGATAACACAGTATATGTATGCCACAGTATATTTTGAACAAGAAATACTTTGAAGTTTCTGAAGAAAGTCAATCATGTTTTAATCGATAACTCAATTTCAAGAAATCAAATCAATTTATCAAAATTGAACGCACGTTCATTAAAAACATTGAAATAGAAAAAAAAAAGATAGAATCTTATGGAGCACTGATGAAAATTTCAAGTGGTATCACATGTTTCATTTCCCAAAAAAGTCATGAAACTGGTAACCGAAACGATCCATCTCTGCAGCTGTTTAAATACGCTGATTCGCCGAATCAGGAAATCCTAAAACCAACCGAAGCCTTACAAAACCCACACGAGCACTTCGATGACTCTGCAAATTGACTTTGTCGTGATGTTTTCTCTTTTTTGCTTAACCCGTTCGACCCCAACCGATTGGCTAACGACCTTAGTGCAAAGGCTTTTCATATCAAGTACGGGCGAGCCACGATTGAAGATGGGCCCTTAGAGTGATGTGCCGTTCTGGTAAAACCACAGGAAAGGAGGTTCCCCAACATATTCGCATCTCAACATTCGGGAGATGATGGTTTCGATATCGTTTCTAATTCAAGTGACAGACAGCCTCTGCCCACATGCTGCTCGGTCAATCTGCTCCGATGGAATAGATGGAAGTTATTTCAGCTGCTGGGGGGAATTTTGCATTCCGCATGCCGACATGAAGCCGTACTGTGTTCATTTCGACAGCCGCAACCGGATAGACATATGCTGTTATAACAGCATCTTCTTCCCGGTTCCGTAAAAACCAGGCCGAAAACTTACATTGAAAAGGTTCCAATTTCAATCTTCCCAAAAGGTAGCTTATAGAAGAGTTATCTTTTTTCCAGCACAAGAGGCTCATAATTAACGTTTTGAGATGCGTTCGTTTATTTTAGACTCCCATCGTTTGGTTTCTAAGGCATCATTTCCTGTCAGTAAGACAGGTTCGGTATAGAACCTGAGATTGACGAACGGTTTAGGGTCGGTTAAGTTGCAAAGTTAACTACACGCAAGGTATTCGGTTTCTCAAATCTAGATAATGAAACATGGATCTTGTTGATTTTAGCTCATTTGTTGAGTTTTCAGAACGATTCTTCAATTCTATGTGGATCCGAAAATCTTTTCCGTGCTATTTTTGTCGGAACCTACGCAAACGGTTTCCGATAAAGATGTCACCGATAAAAGTTTACCTAATCGATCACGATGCTTCGCTCGTGTGAAACCAAAATATGGTGAACACTTTCAACAAGTTGCAGCATAAGAGCCTGCTCGGTTTCGCGCGTACGTGGTGGAATTTTCATATTTTCGACAAACTCAAACAGCGCGACGAATTAGTTTAAATAATCCAATTTCACCGATATCACAAACCTCCCCTCTTTCCGGCGGGCACACAATTTCAGCCATCCGTGTATTTTAGTCGTTATCCTCGCGATCAGCGCCGCCGGCTTCAACGGTTTCGATGCCGATGCCCCGGATGCGTGTGTCACATCCCGCGCGGTGCTTCCTCACCTTCGCGAGCGCGAGCGGATCATGTTCGTTCGAGCAGCCGGCGTGCCCAACTCGCAGAACTACTTTTCAAATTAACCACACTCGAATGGCCCCATAACCGGATACGCCACGCTGACCGTGACGCTACGTCGCCCCGCTTCGAGGAAGCGCCGACGGTTCGCCCGAACATATGTTTGCCAATGAGTTAAACTTCATCCGCACGTCCTTCCTCAACTGGCGCCGACGTGAAGTACACTCACACCAGCGCATGCAGCTCGGTTCGTTTTACCGGCTTGTTCCGTAGGAAAAACCCCGTCCCAATGAGGAGGGAAACGGGAGGAACCGATGCACCGATGGGGAAAAGGGTTATGTGAGCATATAAAAAACCGATTATAGGACCCGTCATTCGCGAGTCGGCACCCATCCTGCCCCCACCAGCCATTCCCGCACACGGTTCCCTTGTCACTCCATGTCTCGTTGCACTCGTTTTATGGGACGATTTTGCAAATTTCCGCCCGCCATAAGACGCGGAGCCCCATTCTCCGTGTTCGTTCAATCTTTCGCTTTGTCATGCTCGCTGTCTCTATTTTTCCCTGCTTCGAGTGCCACATGTGTGTGTGTGTATGCGCTGAACCATCCGATACAGGCCCGCACACACGGATGAGTGGTTGATGATGTGTGCCGTGAACTTTTGCGCTTCGGCAACAGCATCAGCACCCGTGGACGACAGATATAGCGAGGGTAATCCCGTAGTCAGCCTCGGAAAGCTTTCTTCCACGGATCCATAGGACCTCATTTGAAAGGCACATACCCATACACACACACATAGAAACTCGCACACATGCACCGAGAGCTTGCTTTGCTAGGGAAATTAGAAAAGCGTTGACAAAACACACGCCCCAACTTTTCCCGACGCTTCTAGCTTTCCCGTCAGAAACGGGCCCCAACCTTCTCGCTTGTTTGACGCTTGACGTTAGATCGTGTTTTTTTTTTCTTCACTCCCCCGGTGACGCACCGACGCCGACGGTGCTAATTGAATTTTCCACTGAAATCTCACTTTTAATCGAAATTTCAATTTCCGCTCCCGCGAAACCTATAACGCCATGTGGCGTATTTGCGAGCGAAAGCAGCGGATTTATCGCAGCAGTATAAAAAAAGGAGCGATTTTTTAACAAGCTGTTTGAAGACACACCCGATGATGTTCTGCCACGCTGGAAATGTCCTCCATCCAGCGCAAAGTGCATCGGATGTTGACGTTGGATCGTGAATGCCCATAACCGGTTGCGAACCGGTTGACGTTTCGTCGCGGTTCTCTGCCATTTTTTTGCCCCGACCACAATGTGCATCATAGAGCGTTACACAAGCGAAGGCGAACACAAAGCCGTTGCAGCACGGAGGTCACCCGACCACAAACCCGACCCGGCCGACTTTGAGCGCCAGAACGGTTCGTTGTGGTATTATCAAACATTATCGTGTCTCTTCCATTTCGTTTCATTTCGGATCCTGCTGGCGCAAGGACGATTTATTCATTTCACTCTCGCGTGCGAAGGGGAGGGAAAAATGCGGTCGATTTCTGCGCTTGAAGAAGAGGATAATCTTTATTATCTAGTTTTAAAAAATAATTTCCACCGTGCATGACAGAAATAGATTATGTACTTTAAATTAAGCGACTTTATTTATACAACATCATTAATGTACGCTTCCAAAGTATGTCACGAAGGGCTGCAAGCGAACCCGTTTCTTCCTCAGAACTCAGTTCGTGCAACCTGCATGCCCGCTTTACATTGCTGCTTATCGTTTGGGCTCATTTTTATGTCATTTAGTGGTGGTTTTGCTGCATTCCCGTAGCTCCCGGTTGGCTTTGGCACCGATTGTGTACGCGGCCGCACGTCCACACGCGCGCCGGGAGGGGTGCCGAAGAACGAAGCGATCGCAGAACGGTGCCAACGGCAACTCTCTCGGTGCAGTCTGCTGGAATGAATTTCCCAGGCCATTACGAAACGATAGATGCCCGGAACGATGGTTTATGCACGACCGGCAGCGCGAAAGGAGAGAAGTCAATCTACGGTCGAGAGAATACACCAAAAAAAAAAAGAACAAGGGACTTCCGAAGCACCGGAATAACGGGGAGAAGGAACGGACTGAAGAGTGCGAGCGGTTCGGGCGGTATATTGAAAGCATAAAGTTGTCGGAAGGCGAAAGGAAAGAATTTAAAATAAGAGAGCCCAGTCCAGTCGACACATTTTTTTCCCCATTCCCTTGCTTCAGACGATTCTGTCGGTAGGTTTATCTAGAGCCACGTTTGCGAGATGGAAAGCAGAGAGCTTTCTAGGGGGGAATAAAAAATTGCCACAGAACGAAAAAAAAACACACAAAATGCAATAGTGTGGATGTTGAATAACTTGAGCTGGGTCAATGTGGAAAAGAATGTAGATCTTCATACTTTGCGCTAGAGTGTTGGAGTTTTTTCTTTCGAGCTGATGTAACACCAGAGTCTTTCAAAGTTTGTTTTCGTAGTTGTGTTGAAACAAAACCATTGGTGCCCTTCTAAAGAAAAACGGAACCGTTCTTGATGTGTTGCGAACTTCATTTTATTTTATACTTCTCTACAATATTTTATCGAAATTGGGGATATGATGTCGTAAAAATGTTTCGAGAAAACCACGAAAGGTTAAATTGTGTAGCAACAAGAAAACTTTTATCGAATTGAATCTATAACTTATACAATTTGCAACACGGTTGGATCTATCGCTCGCAATTCAACGAACAATGTCGTCGCAACGCAAGAGCACCGGCAAAATCATCAACATGACTTTACAGGCTTCAATTAGCGCAAGTAGCTTGCTGCCAATGGCACGACAAGGTTAATCGAGTGTTGCGGTCTCGGTAACGGACAAAATGACGCAAACTTGATGTCCCGCTCAACTCATGATTATTTCGTTTTTAATTGACTCACTTAATGCACGCTTTCGGGGTGATGCTTCAGAAGCATTTTATGTATGCTTTTTGCCCTTGGATCATACTTTTCACTACGCAATACAGATGGCCAGTACAGTGTCTGGAAAAGTCGTTTGCGATACAAAACCAGCGTCAACAATGCTTTAATATCTTTAATAAAGTGACTTCAAATCGTAGACTCAGTAGACTTTAGAAATGTATATTATCATTTGATCCAAAAATCTGGTGAAAAATTTTCACCGATTCCTTATCTTAGCTCTCAACAACAACAACCCCCGATCCTACGCCAGACGTTGTCACCGGATCGCAACACATTCCAATAATCTTAATTGCGCCGGATCCATTAACGCAAACGGCGGATATTAGCTAATAATCCAACCGCAAAATCCGTAATGTAGCTGGTGCCGTGGAATAAACAGAGTGCTCCAATGGGTGAGAGAACCCAATGGGGTAAGAAGTCGTTACGTGTCGTCGTAAACGAATCTTCGAGTCTTTGCTGAGCAGGCAGCTTCTTTTGCGCCGGCGAACGTCTGCTTGCTGGCGTAAGCAAAGAATCCGGTATCGCTAATTAAAGTCGCTCGGTCGAGGATCTGTTTCAAAGTGTCTCTTGGGTAGAAAGCATCGCAGATTGTCCGACCCCGCCGGAAATCGATTCTATCCGAACGTAAACAGAAATGGAGGCGCTGGGGTGGTGAACCGCTTCCGAAAGGGTTGACTTCGAAGACGGTTTCCTTTTTTAAGGTTTCATATTGGGAGAAAGGGTGGTTAAGTTCAATATGAATCAATGACTTTAGAGTACGATAAACTCTCGATAACATTTTTCCAGAGATTTTCCCAATGGTTCACGAATTTTAAAATTTATTTAAAGATATAATTAGTTTGAACAACTACTCTATATAAAGTAATCAAAATAATTATAATTTGTCACTTTTAAAAGCTTAATTTTATTATGTTTGAGTACTTAACACAGAAAAATTGTTACATGACGAAAATTTAATGGGTATGTGTAGCGATGGAGGCGCCTGGTGGAATGTTAATAAACTACATTACGTACAAAGTCGGGCAGAGATAAGAGATGTTTACGTAGTCTGAGGTAATTGATTTATGTAAAAACAATCGAGAAATAACATGTTCTAATGCATAATTCACTTTAGACTAATGAAAAGAAAAGACGTAAATGTATAAGAGCATCACATCCCACTGTCATTTGCCATAACCTTCATAAATCACGTATCCTCTATCGTACGTCTACACTTTTACACACACAGCGAGCAGAAAGATGAACCAATGAACCTACGCACTACATTTGAAAATCAAATGACGCTCTCGGGCATCCGCGTGAAATGCGACGGTAACATAGCGAAAACAAAATAAACTCACATGAATGCTGTTACTTTCCCACACAGAGAAATACAACGTTACACACAGAATCGCACACACACACTCACGTACCCACACAACTCTCCATCACTGCTCGGAGGGACATCAATTCACTTCAGGGCAATGATTGATATTTCGTTGGTAACCGCTTGGGCGGCCATAACTCAGCATCCAGCAAATGTGCTTTTCGGTCAAGACGCTTTCCACTTCGGGGCGAGCAGAAAGGCTGCGTGCGAATGGAGTGGTGGAACGGAGAGATGATGGAAAAAGGGATGACAAATATCAACAGCAGCCGTATCGCCCCGGCCGCATCGAATCCAATCGCTCGGTTCGTTCATCAAATTCGTCCTGCTGCCTCCAGGAAGACCCCATCCACCACCCCCGGGGGGTGGGATCGAAAAAATCGAAAACATACCCCGCCTCCGTTTGCCTTATTTTACCATACGGGGTGCTACCTACCCTTGACATCGGCAAGTTTGTTTGGCATCAAACTTTTGCGGTGTTTTTTCGGCCCCGGGTTCGGTTAAGGATCTTCCCTCCGTAGCACCACTTTGAACATCGCTGGCAAACGCGAACCCCAGCATCGTTTACAATTCAATCACTCACGTACCAGCCTTTCACCAGAACCCGTGTTTCGCCGGCCGCGTTACAAATACACACACATACAGGCGCACGTGCACAATCTTGCTGCCTTCTGGCGTTCGCCCCGAATCGCCCACCAACCCCCCAATCAACCAACCCCCAATCAACCTCTTACATACTCAATTCCCGACTCGGTGTAGGGTGGCCGGCTCACGCACGCACGTACGCACGCACGGAGCTCTCGATTTATGCTTATATATTCGCATACGATCGTGTTTATGTTTATTAACACACCCGAAGCTATAAATTTTTCCCTCTTTATGCCGTGGTTGAAATTTTATTATTTATTCACCGATCACCCATCGTTATCATGTCCCGTCTTCAGCCATCGAAGCGAACCGACCGGACGAGTGTAACCTCCCTTTGCGAACGTCTTCGATGAAACGATTTTTCACCGGTTTCTTTTGGCGGCTCGGGAAAGTTCCCGATGTGCTCGAGCGCGCGAGACGTAATATCCCAGTGGAAGATGATTTCCTTCGAGGACGAGCGACGGGCGAGTATTTAACGGGAAAGCATAATCTACGCTCAGCCGGTTCCGAGATCTTATGTGAGCAGTGAAAATGGAGAAGGGAAAAAGAACGTGCCCAAAACCCGCCGGAACCCTCAAATGATATATTTCAGCCCAAAGTGATGGGTAGATTGTGGTTTTCTGGTATCAGACACGCCATCCCTAAATGGTTAACCGTCGCAAGACGCCTCAATAAGCCACAGGAGCACACAACACTCGCACATACCACCACACCATGCACACACACACACAAATACACGAAGAGACAAATATACAAGCTCCTAACTCACCCCGGGCGACTATTTCCCCGGCCTACGCAGCGGACCTTCGGAACCAATCTCGAACAAATCGACCGGAACCGGTTGCCAACATGCCCTCCGGGAACTCATCCACACTCGAACCGAAACCGCACGCATGTTCCGTGAAACGTACACACACACACAAACGATGGTCTCCACCGCATACGCACACGCATTCCGCCCGTTTCTTCGAAAGGGCATCCTTTTTCCATCGCCGTTTTTCGGTTGGCGTTGTCGTCGTTATTAATATTTTCTTCTTTTCTCTAACACCAAACGCCGGTGGGAACCTCTTCTCTTTCCCGCGCTAGTACATACTCACACACACACGCGCGCACGTACACGTCGAAAATCTAATTCCCACTCTCCGCAAGGTTTTTCGCCAAAACCGATCCGATGTTTTGGCAGCGGATCCTTGGCCGGAAAATTGTTACTGCAACGCGGCTTGAATTTGGAGCCAAAACGGCACCCTAAGGCACCCATTGCCGTATATTCCATCCCCGCTAGGACCCCTCCCCTCCCCCCGGTGGCGTTGCCACCATCGCCACCAACGGTTGGGAAGGACTTTTCATGGAGCAGCTGCCTCAATCCCCCCCACCTTCCTTCACCCACAAAAATCGCTGGCTGGGAGTTTAGGGTGCCATATCCGCGCTCCGTATGCGTATTGCGTGCTGCGGTTTGCCCGTGAGGTCTTTATCCCTCTCTCGCCCCCTCCCGGCCAACACTTCATCTCTCCATCCTTCACCAAAAAGGTATCGGTTCGTGTGCATGTGAGCCGCGTTTGGGGGTGAGCGCTTTTTCCTGTGGAGGCTGATCACCACAAACCATCCTCCCAACTTCATCCACCCTCCAGAAGGGTGGTGGGGGGGAGGGTTTGGTTTAGCTTGGTTCATTGCGTTGCGCCATATGTTGATTATTGATTCCGTATTCTGTGCATAGAAATAATAATGGAGCGATTATATCTTCCTTCACGTGGGCACCGACGACGCTTTCCCGGCTTTGTCTTTCTAGTCCTGTCGCGGTTGCGGTTACCGCGGTTTCCGCGAATGCCTTTCACCGGCGAACACGGGCTTGTGTGTGTGTGTGTGTGGAGGTTAGGGTGGGTGGTGGTTTGCTACGAAACCGAGTCATTTTTTGGCCAGTGCAGCGGCAGAAGCGATAAAAGAAAGATATAATGGCGGAACCCTGCAGCCGGAGAGTATCGAAAAAAGCAGCCAGGGCGAATAAATTGCGTTTATCATTCGAATCGCTCACGCGTGACGGCGGCTGGGTGGCCAAATTATTATGAACCTCGGCACCGCGAGGTAGGGCTCCTTTATTGACAATGATTAAATTGGGTCTGCATTGGGCGGAGGAGTTACAGCAGGGGTGGGTCGAGTACGTGCTGCAATAACCTCCATCCATCTTCAGGTTTTCTTTTTCGACTGAATCTTGTTTCTTGCGATGAATGAACAAACGTTTAAGTACAATTATTCTACCTTCCCCAAGAGTGAACTATTCATATCGTTTCGTCTCTTATGGTTTTGTATCTTTAATCTCAGACTTTTATAAATCATAGTTTTTCAAAGCAGCTTCAAGCGATACCAGAACTTATCTTCCCTTTTCATTCCGAAAAAGTATTGAATCGTCCCCGAAAGTGATTGGATTCCAAATAAAATGAACCTGTTCGCTTAAAACTTTCAAAACGCTTCTCCTTATCTCCACTCTAGTTCCACCATTTTCGATTAAAGCAGCACAATCAAACGATCCTTGTCACCCGAGAAACAGCTGCTCCGAGAACGCTCAGCTATCTGCACTTTTGGGCAAAAGAAATCCACTTCATTCACGCTCCGGTCCTTCATCAAAACGCCAAGCGCGAGCTTAACGCCGCGAAGCTCACTCATTATCGACGATCCCGGGCGATATCAGGACCGTTCGAGTTCGATTCGCTTTACTTGTGCTCGGGTGAATTAGTTGAACGATAATTAAGTTCACTTTCAAGTTTAATCTAATGAAAAAGAAAGTTTGTTTTTGTCGCTCCGTTTTTCCACCCCGTTTTTCGGAGGATAGCCTCCATCCGTCCCCGAGTTTGATGGTTCATTTTGGTAATTCAATTTATCCCCGAGTGATTTCCACCCTCTCACCGACAAGCGGTGACTGTTGGCAGACGAAAGGCGGTCAAGTGCGGCTTTGGGGATTAGCAGACGAGAGGCGGTGAAGACGAGAAGAGACGAACCATCCGGTGGAGCAGCTGACTCGGAGGAGGATGCCTGTGCCAACGATGTGATCACCCCCAGAGCTTTGGCTTGGAGCACTTCCAGAACTCTTCGCCCACACCCGCGCAACCACCTTTCGTAGGGTGGCCACCAACAATCGAAACCAATTTCAAGCTCAGTCAACTGGTGGACGTTCCGCTCCGATGACGAGCGAAGCCCGAGGACGCTCGAGTCGGAAAAAACGAAAGAAAACGCCACAGCACCAAACGACGGGTGAGGGTTTAAGCAACGTCTCTTGATCTTTTCCAACTGCTGGACAAATGGTGGCCGGTGGAGGCGGTAGACAGTTCTTTTTCTCCTGCTGAACAACTCAACCCATCAAAATAAGCCACAGTGAAAAGAATCTGATAACCATTCGCATCGCAGCTTTCAACCGAATCGGGCACGGGAGGTTTTGTTCATTTCGATGATGGCGACCCGGGGCGGAGTACGAATTTTCCAGCATCAAACAGATTTGCTCATCAGCTGCCATTGGGGTGGTCGCCCTGGCGGCCTATAGAGTTCATTTACATTCTCCGCTAGGCCGGTGGGCTTGTAACAGGATTTGGAAACATCACAAGCACAATTACTTAACATCATGATTATTGTCAATAAACGCGATGAAATGGGAACGATCTAAGTAAACGTAGAATAATATCTGGTCGTTTGAAGGTTGTTTCAGATTTTGATTTACTGTACAGCTTTATTACGCAATTGATGTTTACTATTCTTAAGCGATCAACATGAATTTCAGCATTTGCGAAATAATACTTTAATCTTAGTATGTCATATTGTTGAAATTCATGACAATTTGAAAATATTTGCCTATTCAATGCCAAATTAAAGTAGATCACATGGCTATCAATCTCATATACCGGCTAATTAATGTGCCACACACTCCACTCGCTTCTCCGCACGAGTAGAACTTCAAGAGTAAGGAACGTGCTCCGCCCTTCGATCGCACTCGGGATGCGATTCCGAACCCATCAGACCAACCAGCCAGCGCCGGTATGCTCTTAAACTATTACCCAACCGGAACGACACGTTTCTTGTTGATGTTTGCATTGCTCATCACCCCGCCACACACTCGTCGCCCCCCGTTTGGCCGACCATTTTCGGGCACCGCAAGCCCTCTCGAACGAGCAGCTTTTCTCCGAAGCTTCGAAGAAAGCGGCCCCATGCCAGTGCCGGAAAGTGTAACTTTTAAATCAAATTAATTTCAAGCCACCCAAGACCCAGGAGACGGAAAACGCTCGGTGGGTAAAAATCACACTAAAAAAAAAAAACCAGAACTCGACGAAGGAAAGAAACGGCCCGCAAGGACGTCTCGCTCGAGGTATCTCGCCAAGCCGGCAAGATGTCTACGTCGTCGTCGTCGTCGTCGTCGGACACGTTTCGGTTTAGTCAACATTGGTGTGCCCGGTCCACCGGGAGCACAGCCGGTGAACTCTTACGGTGGAACAGGCACCTTATTAAATCACCGTTTCAGCCTTATTTCAGCTAATGCCGACAATCGACAGTGCCGTCGAATCGGGACCGAAACTTTCGCCGACATCTGCGGGACGTCTGACGTGCCTCTCCGCCTCCTTTCCTGCCGAATCTGCAAACCAAAGCTGGTTCCAATATATTACACAGCCGGAGGGCAGCAGCAGCGTGGGAGAGAATAAAAACATTCGGGCCCGGGCAGCGTGCGCCTTCGGAATCGGTAGACAGATAAATTTGCAAACTGCAAAAGACGAGGCACGCGAAGGACATGTTGAAACAAAAGTATCTTCCTTTTTCCGTAGATAATGAGGAAAATAACGGCCAAGAAGATTAAAGAGAAATGAAACCGGCCATTCAACGACGTTGAAAGACTCCGAGAGTGATTTTAAGCGATACCTTCGCACTGAAGAAGCTTTCCCCATTCAAACCACGGTGCGACGTTCATTTGGAAATCGAAAGTGCAAATAAAAGAGAAGAAATCTTGCAAAAAAGACCCCAAATTAAATGACACTTGATCGAAACCGATCCGCCTCCGAGAAAGCATTCCACCATTACCCATTTCCATCGATCCGAAACCCCCGGCGAGAAGCAATGTTCGACGGAATCAAATTAGCTGGCAATCAGCTGGTCCGCCCATTGTTCTTCCACGAACCAAACTCAAAGGCCCGGGGCTAAATTATAATACTTTCCTTTTAATAGACTTCTTCCGTATCCATTTTCCGGCAGTGCCAGACAAAAATGTGTTGCTTTTGAAATAAAACCCAATCGAAAGATCACGACAATACCGGTGGGAAATTACCATTCACGCCCAACCCGTCCGTGGGAAAATTCTAATCCCAAATTGTCGTTTAACCCCGCTTCTCAGTAACACTTTCCCGACCGGGGACACCCTGTTACGGTGAACCCACGTAACGGTGTATCCTGCCACGGGAAAGCGGGCAAACAAACGAGGATATTTATTATTTTTGAGTAGATGAAAAAGGATATTCCCCCGTGGAGCTCGGGTGTAGTCGCGTGAAAATGGATTGATCGCTCTGGTTTACCGTGTTTGACACCGGGGAAGTGGTTTTATTTTATTGTATTTATTTTTTACATGGAAATAACTTCCCTACCGACGGTTAATCCTTGAGGTTGCCGAACACAGTGTAACATTCCCAAAACCGGTTGGTCACAAATTGCTACCGATGGTGCCACGAAATGGTAGCGGGAGTAAATTTCAGTTGGAAAATTGTTTCTTCCTCGTTCGTGCACTAAGCCTCTAATATATTTCCGCCCATCCCCGACTTTGCACCCCCTAAAGTGAGCATTCGAAAGTATGAAGTATATAGAGACTCCCGAATGGGTGACACTTGAAAAAAAAAAATGGCAAACAAATTCCAGCACCATAAACCTTTCTATCGGGCGCATGTGTGCAAACAAACACTCTATTAGAGGGAGCCATACAACTTCCCCCGGGGTAAGGGTGATATGGGGGTGTGTATTTATGTACCGGGTGGTACTTTCGCAAGTCTATGTAAATGCGGGTGACATCCTTCCGATGAAACCACTTTCGACAGGCTCATGACGCCAATTTGCCGAAAGGCATCGACATGATAAATGGATCGAACGGAACGTTTCTTCGTGACGCCCTCCACATCGTGCAACCATAAATCCCACTTCCACACGCTGCATGTTGTGCGTGCTGGGTCGAGACTCTGCCTCCGCCCGGTAATGATCGTTATAAATTGGGGTTCAGATTTGCTAGACAAATTTTGTATGGCAACAAATATCAATTGGTGTATGTTTCTCGAAACACAGGCATTATTATTAAAGACATCCGTACATACCACGTTACATTGTTTGCTTTATGATTGACAATTTTTATCCCACCTACAGCTGCGTCTCATCATACCACCTTTTATTTTACCATTTTAAAATGTTTCAGAGAATTGGCTGAATCAATAGAAATAATGATGTAATATCATGTGTTATGCTTAACTTCAAAGTTATAACAGCTTATTGTCAAAACTCTTCTACTTTATGTTTGTATTGAGTGAAATTTCATAAATACATTATTGCATATTCAACCTAAAGAATGGTTGACAACAATACATTGCATTAAAGTTTGCAAAGATGTATAAAAAATTGCTCTATCCTGCAGATTGATTTATGGAAGAAAATTGAAATTCCATACCCCCGGTATTGATTTTACAAAAGTTTTTCGTTTTTTTTTTGCGCAGTTTTAATCCGATCGATCAAATAAACTTCCAACGAGTTCCAAACCAGCATTGGAAAAGCCTTTTTTGACGCTAAGGGCACGATCCTGTACGGCATCGGCTCGTGTGTGAATCAGGGCGCACACATTCTGATCTCCCGACAACAAAAACCAAAACTGCCAAACAAACCAACAAATAGAATACTGCATAAAACAAGTTGAATGGAAAAAGAACAAAAAAAACCAAACTTCAACCACCTGCATGAACTGCGGATTGGTAAAACGAAACGAGGAACGAAGAACGAACGCCGGAAGGTCGGGGAAAATATCACAACCTTTGCCAGCAATAAATCATCAAAACTCCAAACGCCGGAGATGAAGCTATCGGTTGATTTAGCAGTGAAAAACAAATATTTCATCGTTAAATCTGTAGCGCTCGGCAGTATTTTTTGTTTTACCGTGTTATTCTCATCTGCCAACTACCCGTCCATCCCTCATGTCACCAACCCGAGGTGCACCCCCCCGTTCGGATATCCCTCGCGGACGTACCAGACGACCATCGACCATTGCGAACAGAACCGTGCTGGATGATGTCCAGCCAATTCCGAGCAAATCAGCTCTGTTGAACTACGCAATGTGTAGGTTTTTCTATTTCAGATTTTTTGTTGTTGCTGCCCCAATTCGCCTCACTTTCCTTAACGGGATAAATGGGGGGCAGCTTTTCGAGGGCAACATTTTTCTCCCCGCTTGCTAGCGCTCCCGGGTACGAGGAAATGATCATAAATCAAATATTTACCTATTTCCGGTGTATCATTCCATCGAACCTTCCGAAGCTGCAGACGGAAACTTATGTTCCCGAGAACTGCCACAGAGCTGCTGATAGCGAACTTTTCCGATGCATTTCTCTCCAGGCTCCCTCCCGAGTTACCCTGATCCGATGTCAAATTACCGATCCGATGTCAGTTGCGAGATAGCAGCGTTCCAGTTTTTGAACAAATGTCCTGCTTTAGGGAGTGTGTTGCTGATGAAGAGTTATGTTGCGCTGCTTTTAACTCTATTACACTTTTCACTGCTTCTTGTTTTGTTTGGTACGTTCACATTGACGATTGATTTTTTTATATTTATTTTCACATTCACATACTT
The DNA here is from genome assembly GCF_943734705.1 of Anopheles coustani. Taxonomy (NCBI): domain Eukaryota; kingdom Metazoa; phylum Arthropoda; class Insecta; order Diptera; family Culicidae; genus Anopheles; species Anopheles coustani. Next base: position 21,857,256 of record NC_071288.1, read on the forward strand.
TCGTCGTTTCACTTATTGGACATTTTGTTGCCCTTTTTCATGTACACTTATTGTGCAGTTTTCACTTTTTACACTTGACTCGTTTTTATAACTTTAATAGCACATTTGACAATTGCAAGAGCTGTAAAATTTCTGATAAATACATTAAATGTTGATAATTAAAAACGAAGATAAAATGAAGCTAATTTACATGCAGTTTCAAGCAACCTGAATCGGTTTAAATCGAACTGATACAATTAAACGCGCATTTCATGTTAACTCGTAACCACTTCGTCGATTTCCGCTGAACCCCATCAGCGTCGGTAACGGATTTAAATCCCATTACAAAACCCCCGTAAATCCAGTACGTGAACTTTTCACTTCCATACATTGGCTTCCGTAATCCGCCGGCTTCACGAAATGGGGATTTTCTTTTAGTTTTATTTCATAGCCCGCCCACGGAATGGAAAAGATTGTGTTAAATGAATTTTCCAAAATAAATATTTTTGCCACCGTCGTTCTGTCGATCTTCACTTGTTTGTTTTTGCTTCTTTCTCACGTCACGGGTTTTTTCCGTAATATCAGTGCATCCACCATTTTATTTTTCCTCCCCCTCCCCCTCTCCGCCCTCCCCCCTCGGGAAACTATCCCCCATCCGAGTTGTTCGCATTGCAGCGTGCCGTAGCTAAATGGCAAATGGTCGTAAAACGTAGCATTACCGGCGTCGGGATCGTGCTGGCGCCAGCATCTCTCCCACCCTCCCGCACCTACCTGTGCCTCTGTATGCTCCTGACTTTCAGCGTAAGTGTGGCACAAAAATGTTGAAGAAAATCCGTCTTACATCACATCCTTCACTCTACGGTGCGATCAAGGTGCAACGTAACGAAGGTGGGAAAAGGAGATGACTCCGGGAAGGAGGGAGGGAAGCGAGCAAAAAACGCACAACAGTAAAATTATTGCAAAGGCAGCGAAACGATCACGAGGCAACTGAATCGAAGGACGAAGCTCAGCGACGCGTTTCCGCAATTCCGACATCCGGTCAGTTCGATCGGAGCATGGCGAAAGAGCGGGAAACATTGCAGCATCCATTGAAACCGGAAAATCAAACATCGACTAAGGGAAAGCGTTCTTGCGTGTTCGTCGTTTCGCCGCTTTTCACCACCCCCCTTCGTAATACGCACACACGCATGTTTGGCAGCCTTTTCCGTCACATCCTTCGTCGACGCCGGGTGCGCCGGGATGGGCAACGACACATACAAAAACAAAGGTCAGTACTTGATCCACATGCTTTTTCCTCGACGGCTCGGAACATAATCTACAAAAGCTGGCTGAGGCCGAGCGGCGGAGATGCTCGAGCAACTTCGAGACGGCTCTCGGTGCTCGGTGTGTTTTACGATTGCGAGCATGATGACAATTTCTGGCGTCGTCTTGCTTGCCAAGATGAACAAGATGAATATCACCGAGCCACCCGCTAGGTCCGCGCTTCGAATGCCTTCCATTTCATGTTTGCGTCTTCCTCGTGTCCCACTCCCACCACAGGCTGCGCCACGTTCTTGTACATAATTTTTCCTCTCCGCCCGGTGACATTTCTTGTCATGGCCTTTCCTTATTATGTGTGCTTTTTGCACACTCCACTTAGCCGAAGCGTACACAGGGAATGTGTGTGTGTGGGTGTGCTTCGGTATGGAAGAAATGTATTTTCTTTTTGCTCAGCATTTCTTTACCACCCCGTCTCCTTTCCCTCCCTTTTTGACAACGCCATTTCGTGGACGGTTTTGCGGGGTTTGCCGAGGTTTATCCTTGCGCGAGAGGCCAGATCGGTGACAGATGTGACATCGTGCTGGTCGGGAAAAGTAGAGCATAAAATAACAATAGCTAGCCAACAACCACACAGACAGGCCCGGTTGTGATGGAGAGTGGTTGGCCAAAAAAAAAGAAGAAACAAAAAAAAGCAACTATATAGGAAATTTCAGAAAAACCACCATAACGCACACTTCTGCCGCCAATGGTGCCACGTCAGAAGGGTAGTGGGTGGTGTGTCCCCTCTCCGTTGGATAAGCATGTGCGAAAGTCAACTATTCAACCGTGGTAGCAGCGAAAAAAAAAAATGACGGCCATCGACCAAGCAGGGTTCGATGTTTGTGTGTGTGTTTGGGGTTTTTTTTTGTGCCCTTCCTTGGCCAACACATGATCAAGCTGGCGCAGTTTTCCCACCCGATCGCACCGGGGAAACATTTTCCCCCGCGGGTGGTGGAAGGTAGGAAAATGAATTTGGCCGTTGTTATGATGATGCCACACTTCACACACACACACACACACACACGCACGGAACAACGTGTGCTTCTCCGGTTGCCTGTGCCGGTTGCGGTTTTTTGCCAGGATAATTCTTCATCGGCCAATTTTCATCACCTTCCTTTGCCGGCGGCAGGCAATCACTACCGCAGCAAATGGCGCTGATGAAGATGATGGCAGGCCCGGGTCCTCGCCGGGTGCCAACGATGAGCGCCTTTGTTATTATGTATTTCACTGAACATAAATAAAACATCCCACGTTTCGCAATTGAGTCATACGGAGCGCATCATCCCGGGGCCGCCCCCGGATTAGTATCGCAACACACACACACCGAGGAGAGAGATGGAGTCAAAATTATGGTTTTTTAAGCGTTCCTCCGTACGGCGCGAAACGGGGGGCGGAAGGGGAAACAAATGAGGAAACACATTTTCAACACACTACGGGAAAACATCACGAACACGCGGCGCCGCTCGAGATTGGAAATGGTTCGCGAACCAAAGCGGAAAAATCGTACACACACGGCACGCGGGGTTTAGGAATGGAATGAGCCGGTTTTCCGTGGCGCACGCAGGAAATGCGTACGAACCTGGCCTCGTAGCGTTTCTAGCACGTACGTCAAGCGGGAAGCGGACAAAAACAGGGAAAATAAAACGATGATAGTAATAATGACGATAGCACGTTGACAGCCTCCCGTCAAGTGGAGGCAATGGTTCGGCGTTTGTGCATCTTTTCCTTGTGTTTTTTTTTGCACTCATTTTTCCGTACACAACCGAAGATGAAATATCACGTACGCACTGCACTAAGTATGACAGCAATCGCGCGGGTGTCCGCCGGGTGGGTGGAGAATCGTGCTACCCACCGCGTTTAGGGTTTTTTTTTCTCCCTAGGTCATTATTTTCCTCACTATGGATTTGGGTATTTTTTTTTCCTTTTCAACATCTTCTTTGCTTCTACATCTTTCTACCGTCGTCGTGAGAACACTTCACTTGAAGGACACACAGCGAGCCGGGCATGCTTTGGTGGAATCTAATTTTCCAACCCCCTCGTTAGCCGGTTGATAAGCATTTTCCCTTTTCTCCGAAAGGAGCACGATAGCAACACGGAGTTCGATCCGTCTTCGTCCGTACATCCGGGCGCCGGAGAAAGAACTGTTCCACCTACGTCTTTTCCCCTCGTTCCTGCACTATTTCTTATCGCACTTTTCGTGTCACCTTTGGGGCGGCCTCCCAGAATCGTTTCCACCAACACTGAATGCTCGCCTTGCCAGCCATTTACATTAATCAGCATTTTGCTCGTTTGCCGGGGCAATTAGGGGTATTCTTCCTTCCACACGGAAGATAAATCCAACACCACACAACCACCGAATGGCGAATGGAACAACTCTCACTCGCTTGCCCTGCCCTGCTGCCTCCACACTTCACCGTACACAAACCGTACCCAAAGCTGCACGCGTTGCGGTCACGAACCGTGAGATGGACGCCGTTCCCAACCAGCAGATGAACGCACTCCGTCACGCACGTACGCGTATGCACCGACGACGTAGCTGCACGAATCTCGAACCGTGACTGACCGACCGTGTGGGACGGAAGAGAGATCACTCGCGGCTTTCTTCGGGCGAAACGCGGCCGCCTTCGCCTGTGCCGAGCTCGGATGCCGCGAGGCGCGTTTTGTTTTGCTCAGCTGAACGAGGGTGTGCGTGTGTGTGTGTTTTGCGTCCAGCAGCTGTGCGCAATGGAGAATAGCGAGAGTGTGTGCTAGAAAAACGATAGAGAAAGAGAGCCAAACGGTGAGAATACGAGGAAAAACTTCACAACAGGACTCGGGAAACTCGCGTGCGCGGTTGTAGTACCGAGAACGGACACCGGGCGGCAGCACTGTGCAAGATGCACGCGTATCCCTTCAGCCTATAGGTCGACTGGAACGCACAAGGCACGTGAGTGCTCGTGAGTGCACGTTCGGGTTTTTGGGAGTGGCAGGATGAAAAGGAAAAGAGAAACAGGAATAACAATAAGATTTCTAGCCAGCGGAAAAGGAAATCCGACGCAGCATCCCAAAACCGCGAACTCACTCTCTGTTTTTCTTCTCGCCGTAGTACCCGAGAGAGTGAGCGAAAGTGTCAAAAGGATATCTCCTAGAGCTCCGAGAGCATGCGAAGCGTTTACACTTTGTTTTGTTTTGAAGCAGCTAAACGATCAGTATCGGCAAACTGATAATTGAACGTCAATTTGCTACCGTCCTCGGTTGCGTTGAATCGAAGCCAGGGCGATTTTGGCTCTCCAATCCCTTTGCCTTTCGTTTAGCAATGAAGCGATGGTTCAGTTCCTTATGATAGAAAGTGGAAAAATAATCCTCTTTGTGCGAACTTTTCTCACACCCGGACGAATGTACAACATTTCTGATCGATTTAAGAAAACTTCCGCACAAAAGTATTTTAATACAAATCCATTTATACAGCTCGGAACGCTGGAAGAAATAATCAAATTCGTATGAATTATTTCGCTTTTACCACCCGAATCCGCTCCCGTGAGACGTTTCGCAATGAAACGTCCTCCAGCCTGGTCGATTGACATCCGTTACTACGCTGGCGGCGTTTCGTTGCCAATTGAAAAACAACTTACTCTACATGGTAATGAGAGTCTTAGTTTCGATTCACGGAAGGTAATGAATTTCAAAGTGGATGAAATTATTCATCGCGTCTGGAACCGTACGAAGGGCAGTGAAAACGTAAAGTGAAAAAATTGGAAGCTATATTCAACTAGGCAGACTAGGCAAGCGGAAGGTAACCGTTTCGGGGATGGAATATGTAGAGAGCAGAAAAGAACATCGATAAGATTAAGAACCAGAGGGACGCGGGTAAGATGAGTGCGACAAATGGAAAACTGCTTCCAGAATACAAGCTTTAAACGGAGGTCACTGTGCATTACCGAGAACAAGTCGGATTGAGCAACGAGTCACAGTCCCATTAACGGCGTAATCATTTGCATATTTGATAGATTTTCCTGACACATACCCTTTACAGTGGTATAAATGGGTTTTAATTGGAAAGTGACGTTTATCTCAAGAAAAACTAATTAAAATGTCACCGAAGTTCATCCAACAGGACGTTCAAATTACCAACAGGACCTTCCAAAACCCTGATCCATCATACGATAATATAAAAATGTTCAAAAATAAGTTCTTATATAAATTTTTAACTAACCAATCTTTGTTGGTAGTTTAATTTTCTCTCCCATGAATCTACTGGATAGTGTTGTCTTTATCCTAGTTTATATAAATTACCGACTAAGCTCACACTGATATGACAACGAGTGACGATAAATTCAACAAACCAGCTGCACGGAGCCATTCCCTGCAGGAAAATCCCGTTCGCTTTGATCCCCCTCGAAGGTGCACCCCCTCGCAATGAGATGCATCCCGCGGTAGCATTGACCGTGGCTGTATGTGTGTGCGAGTGTGTCACAGAGGGCTACAGCACACACAGCATTTGAATGGAATTGATAGCGATTTGCAAGCAAACGTTACTGCAAATGCGATGCCATCGTACGCTCAATCCTGTGCCCGGTCCGAATATCAACACGACGGGCAATAAAACGCTGCCAACAGGATCAATAAATTTTCATCCCACGTTTCGCGCGCGGGAACCGTTTTTCTTTCGCCCTCACCCGCTCTTTTCGGGCCACGCCAGGACCGACATGAACCAAGAGGCTGAACTGTGGCAAACGTAGAATTTGCAGCTGAAAAAGAATTCAATTATCCTTAGCTATTAATCTGGAATATCAACGAGCGCGAGCTCGTGATCGAAAGCGACGACGAACGACGTTCAAATGGAAAGCGAATAACGAAACGGGAAAACTTGCATTCAGATATAAACGAAAGAAAAACGTTCCTGTCTGTGCCGGCTGCAACGCATGCAACTAAGCTCTCATGGTGCTTCTTAACGGTGCTAATGCGGTCGCATGCGATCGAACCTTTCGTATTATCACCATCGATCGATCGGTTATCCTTATCCGGAGCGTAAACGATACGCCTTCGAGGGCTGTGTTGCGAAAAGGATCGTTTTTTCCTGACATTACATGCATTTATCCACCTAGCCGGGGTGTGCTCGTGTAAACATATCTATTCGTTATCCGATTGCTGTTGTCCGAAAGCCTCAATGGGCAGATCAGTTACACATCAAGCCCACAAAGAAAAACTAGCACCCGCACACCTTTTAGTAGAGACGGCTATGCCAAAAAGGTTCACGAAAACGCCGTGGTGTTCGAATTTGGTGGAAGCGCGTGTTGCCATCACCAGTATTTCGTTTGAATATTTGTGGGCATGTGTAGCTACCATCCTTTGCACTTCTTTGTGCAACGGTTGGATTCGTGGAGGTTACATCAAACTGCAAAACCCACCTCCTGGCAGCTCATCCTAACACCCTTAGCGTCATGCCATTCGTTCATTCCGGCGGTCATCGATTGGGGGATCGTATTTTTCATTGGAAGCCCTCCCTGCCAACCCATCTACCGCCACCTTTTTCCGATGGGAAAGCGCACCCGACACAGACAGGCAGCCAGACAACGAAGGGCGAAGGAGGAGAGGGGGTTCGAAAACGGATCCACCAACAGCATAAACGATGGAGCAATTTATGGTCGATGAAATTTAATTTACCGCACAACGCAATGAATTGCACTTTATCTAAGCGAACGCGCACAATTACGGATGCAGGGGCAGGAAATGGGGCCGGTAGCGGGGAAAGGGCCAAAAAAGGAGGAAAGGAAAATCGCGCATCGTAACACAGTGTGAACGTTGGGTGGACGGGTCGATGCAGGGAGTCCCCGGTCCAGGGCGGAGAATGGTAAGTTGTTGAAAACGCGAAATAATGTGCAACGATCCAGCGAGGACAGCAGCTTTCGGGGTTTTCCCTCCCTGTTTTCCACCCTAGTAGCGGGTAGCGATGCCAAGCGATTCACAAATAAGCTCCCTACTAAGCTCTCGCCTGGAGTGGGGGTGTAGCTTACTAATAGCTGCATGTTGATTAGCTGCATTCAGCGAAGGTGTTAAAAACTAACACGAGGTAACTCGTTCAGAGAAAAGCTGTCAGCACGGATGGAAAACAGAAAAAAAAAAAAATCAACCAGTGTTGAAAGGTAAAACGAAACCAACGCAACCATGAGCATTGAAATGCATTACAAGCATCCGAGTGTAGATAACGGTTGCGAATTTTTCTATTTTTAAAGCATGTGGCATGTTGTTTACCTACACTGATAGAGTATTGCTACGTTGACCTTTGGAGGCAGACCTTTCCGGAATTGGTGAAAGTTGCAATTTGATTTGCATACATGGTGAAAATGGGGCGTGATTCATTCCCCTTGGGAGGCGAACAATAGCCGAACAGATAAAAAACAAAATCAAAACGAAAATTTTCTAATAATAGTTGTGAAGATGCGCCTCCTTTAATTACCAAAAATCTGCTAATGGCATTTCAGTCAGATTAGTAACTGAATAACTTTTAAATTGTGTACTTCACTTTGTAGGAAAAAATGTACAAATGGATTAAAAGTTTACGCTATGACAAGAAAACAGATAATATAATTTACCTTTCACTATCAATTTCTTTCCGTAAACAATTTGCAAATCCTACAACATCTGTTGAAGTGGGAGTAAATCTCGACAAAAGAGCTAATTTCCTACCATTTACCATCATGTTTACGCTGGATAGCAGGAAGAGTGATTGTAAAACTGCCGCTTCAAACGACACGAAATTACTCGTCAGATTGGTGCACGTTTCCTTGATTTGCCCAGTCCAAAAGCAAAGGAAAACAAAAATCGATCGACCCAATTGCTCGGGCGCTTTCCAATCGTCCTGTTGGCGAACGTCCGCGGGTGTAAAGTCTAGACTCCACTGCATGCACGTCGCCCATCGTCTGGATTGTTTACATGATAATGATCCGGCCGGGATCAGCACAAGTGTCAGCGTGGGCAAAATGTACACCGACGGTTCGCGTTTTGCTACAGCTTTCTTAAACTGCATGTCCAGCTGAGGGCGATACTTGGCCGTCGCCGTTGTCAATGGGCTTCCGGGAAATGCTCAATCGAGTGGTGTGCAGAAGATGGAGATAAGCCTTCAAATCCCATTGAACGCCCCGAGTCGTGCCCGAGCTCGGAGCAGAGTAAATTAATAGCTCCGGACAGTGGAAAGGATATGACAGAAGAAAACAACTTGGAGAAGCAAAAAAACAGCAAGTCCATGGCATGTTGCAAAGATCGTACCATGCCATCGTTTTGCGCTGTTCCGGCTCCGGTTGCAGCTCGCAAACAATCGGCCAGCGGATGGGTACGGCCAGCGGAACGTGTAAATCGTTCACCCGAGGGAGTGAGCCCAGGAGGTGAGAAAGGCTTTGTAAGGCGAATAATAAAAGTGAAGCATCGGAAAAGTCACGTTTCACATTATAATCAGTGTGACGGTTGCCGTTTCATTCCCATTCCGAACGGACCTGTAACCGTTTCGTTTTGCTTTCTAATTCTTTTTGGTATCATGCTTCTTGTCACTTTGCACCAGTCGGTGTTGGTCCGTTCTTGCCTCGAGTCAACGATACGGTCCGTGGAAAATGGCCGCAATGGATGCTCGACCCGTCCGAATGGCAAATGGCCCGTTCGCTTCCGGGGCGGAAAAGGAAAGCGAAGATTATCACTCACTCGAAGGCGAGCGTCCGAGCTGGCCGGATCATCATTTCTCTTCCCGCCTTAGACCAACCATCGGCCATCGTTATTGCTCATCGACGGAGGCCATTTTGTGTGTTCGACCTGCTTGTTTTCCTGGCAGCGGACAATTGCATCGACTGCATCCGATAAATCCTGATTTCAATTACCACCCGGAAGACATGGCGATTGCTGAAGCGTTACTGCGTATAACGCACTGCAACCGGGAATTGATTGGACGAACGAAATTAAAGATTTAACCGTTTTCGCAATCGATTTCTTCTTCGATGCGAGCTTCGAGCTAGCCGTAAACCAAATGGAAGTGAATTGAAATCATCGATTGACGATTTAGCAAAATCGCGCACACTCAGCAATCGATCAACATCGAATCGAAACTAATTACCAGATTCTCTACCATGCCAGGCTTGCCGAGGTACGGTTCGCATGGAGGATTTCCTCGTCCTCCGTAGAGCACGATGTTCAGACAAGTTGATGAGTTGATTCAATTACAGGTGCCTTTAACGCTCGCTCAAGACATTATCGAGCGCCAAAGATGGATAACAATAAATTGACCTCGTCCCGTCCAGGGACGCGCTGCATCACCCCGTGCTCAAGCCGAACTTCATTCCTAACTCAACGGTGACGTTACAGCGATGCGCCGATAAACGCGATACGACTAATTACGACGGACTGCGGAGGTTCAACCCGGGTTCGGCGGCAACAGGAGCGATAATTGTTGATTGAGTCAACAAACACCCGATGCAACTGTGGGTGTGTATGTGCGCCTCGCATCGTCCGCGTGAAGCCCAACCCGTCCCCGGGAGTGGTAATTAAACGATCCGGTCAATAAAAACCCATCGCAGCGAGCAGCGATTGCAATCGAGCGTTCGGGCAGGAACCACAATCAAAGCCCTGCATCGATGGCACTGGACGGACAATGACGCAGAACTGCATCCTCACGCGCGTTAACAGAACGTTGCAAATAATGTGGACAGATCCATTCGAACCCTCGAGTGTTTAGATGGGGTTGAAGTGGAAGATATGTTTACCTGCGCGATCCTTCAACGGAATGAGTTCTCCACTTCCCACCCGAAACCGTCGAAGGCAAGGCAAAACATTTCATTATCGGTTGCATCCAATTGATTATCGAATGTGACCGACACGATCGATCTTTACACACAGCGTGCGTTAGTGGAATGTATTTAAACTACTAATTTACCCATCTATTAAACAACCTTAACGGAGCTTCCACAACGCAAACATGGACACGCGTTTCGATGAGCGTCCATTAACGCAACACTCGAGCGTCGAAATAAAAAAACATAAGCGTGCCTTGGGGGGAACGAAAAACGCAGGCAATGAGGTGTGCTTCCCGAAGGATTAACAAAACTAAATTCGCGATTCAACTCTCGGGCCTCATAAAATCATAACCTATCGCGAACAAAATGGTTTTAAAGTGCATGTGAATTCAATTATTGGTTTACGTTTAAATGAAACCAAAGCCACACAAATGGCTCTTGAGGGAAGCGTTATGATCAATACCGATTCGTTGGCTCGGAAACCACAACCTCTGGTTTATTGGGAATATTTTGTGGACATTGTTAAATAACAAACAGCATAGCGGATGTGCGTTGGCGCAGGAGCAGAGTTGTAATTAAAAAACGGTTGCAGATATTAAATTACTTTTATTCGTAAGTATCACACAATTTTACGGGAAATTAATTATGAGAGACAATTAAAACATGAAAGTTAATACGATTTATCAAATACGCTATAAAATAATTAGTGAAATAATTGGAAATGTAGTTTGTTAAAGTAAAAGCACTCCATCAGCATAATCCAAATTGCTTCGGACCATGAACAGGTTATTATTTGCATAGAATCTACTCGCATAATTTATTCCTTTTCATAGAACGAGAAACCTCGCTAACCAACATTTTAGGATCCCCGACATCAAACACTCTGCTTCATTCGCCGGACACTTGTAGGCTTTCCCTTTCATGTTCGCCGTTCAATTTCGCACGCTAGCTTTGGCTAAAACTATGCGTCCAAAAATAATCCACCGCGCCGAAGTACTTACAACTTGCTCACCCAAGCAAACTTCAAACAACCCAGCACCGTAACCTTTGTCCATGATCACGTCGGCGGTCGATACAATGTGGCCCCGAAAATTGGCTAACGGGTCGAATCGAATCGCTACTGCTCACTGAACCGGGCCAGAAGGAATCCACCTGGGTGAACAGGCGCGGGTTGAGGTCCAAGGAGGAAGGGGCCGTAATAAGGTTTACGAGAGCACCAGCCGGGGCCATCCGTAACAGGTACGGATGTCGCAGTCGCTGTCGTTCTTAATTTCCGTTTCCTCGCGCGCGCGAAGGGTGGTCCAGAGACAAACCCTAACAGGCCACCCACTCGAGCGGGTGAGTTTGGCTTTTCCACCCCGACGGCCACTCGCTCGAGCTCGCGTTCCTGGTTCGGTCCTGCGGAGCTGCGAACTTGAAAAATTGTCAAGCGTCAACATCCTTCCGAGAGTAATTTCAGCGCGACCGTTTATCATGTCCCGGGAGACAGTCGTCCCGATGGCAGGAAAGGAAAAACGAATGAAAAACAGCCCCGTATAGCAAGGATCCGTTTTTAGCCCAGCATCGACAGCGAGACAACGAATGGGGGTTGGGGGAAAAAGGGGGCGGGTGGCGAGAAATCCAACGACGGGACGGTATCGAATAAAACCGAAACCAAGCTCCCGCTGCCAAGGAAGGAAAGGCAGGCGAACCGGGGCGAAACAATAAATATGATAAATTTTTATGACTTTCCCCCCCGCTCCCCCGGCAGCGGTTTCGATGACCGGCGTTACGAAGGGAAGCGGGCGCGAGCAGCCGGAAGTGAAATATCTTCTCTTCCGTTTTTATTCCGCATCGAGTGTCCAGGTGAGCAAAATGCCACGCTGTTGCTTTCCATTTCCAATCGAAACCACTTTGGCGCGATGCCTCCCCCACACGGACCTGTATCTACGGTCCGGTCCAGCGTGAAAACGTTCGAAAGGAAAAATCCACCTTCTTTCAGCTCGTGTTGGCTTTTCTTCGACACTTGAAGTGAAAGCGCAGTGTGACGCAGCGCAAACAACCGACGCTATTCGCTGATCGCGTCCTATACCCGTCTCGCAGTGCACTGACAGTTGCAACTTTTTTTGCATTTTTCCATCCCACCCAGTCTCAGCCTCGAATCGGATGGTGATTTTCCGCCTCCACGTAAATAGTTTATCCTTTCCGAGCCGAGAAGCAAATCTTCGCCAAAGGACGACGTCGCAGCGGATCGAACGTACAAGAAGTGCCAGCATAAAATGCATAAATAAACGGTGGACGAATTATTCGTTCCGCAGTCGGTCGGAAGCGAGCGGGCAAGGGTTGATGCACATCTTGGGGCCCCCACTTTTACTGCAACCCGGTTGCAGGCCGGTGAAGAAGTAACAGTTGGGATAAATATTCAAACACCATTTACATTGGATCGACCAACTTGTCGCACGGGCTTTGATCCGCAAACTTGTGAGCTGCTGATGGTGAAAGATGACGAGACAGAAGGGGTGGAGTAAAGTAGAAAATATTTTCCCTCCCAAGATGTCACTCGTGGCTTCAAGATGGGTATTGATTGATTGTTTTTTTTCTTCCTCAAACCATTCTCTCCGAGAGCAAATACAGTCGATCCGGTGCAAATATAGTTTATGCAATCTGCAGCAGCTTGAGTTGCGGTGCAATCAATTGGAATGAATTATTCATTCGATTTGTCGCTACGAAGACGGGCTTCATTTGATTGTGTCGCGTCCTGGACGCGTCTTGAAATGGTGTGCGTATGCGAAAAACCGTGTGCAGAGTTAAATGTTTTATTTTTCGAAAATGTGTTTTATGATCGCGGGGGATCCGCGACAGTCGAGCGGTAGCGCCGGTTAGGAAATCGGCCCATGAGCGCCGGGGCTCACCACCTCGACGGCGTGGGTTCGAATCCGAACCGAGACCGGACCCTCCCCTGTACGAGAGGTCTGACTATCCACCTACAACAGGGAAACAAGTCTCGTAAGCCCTTAACGGGCAGGCATGACCAAGAGGTCGTTACGCCAAAACGAAGAAGAGGAAGATCACTATGATTTTCATCTCCGCTAGATTTAATTAGACATATAGGCATTTTAACGATGCGATTTCTTAGAAATCTGTTTGAAATCAAAGCTATTAATTAAAGTCAAAAGACAAATGTTTAACATTCGATGTACCTGGAATGATATCATGTTTCTGGAGAAACTGACAAACTCTGCGAATGCGAGCAACTGTGTTGGTGGAAGCTTGCTTACAGTTTCAAGAAAAGATACTTGTTTATTCTATACATATCATCAGTTTGCTTATGGAATGCAGGAGTTCAGACCAAGCTTTTTCGAAAACACATTGGAAACAACATTATTCACCTACACACATAAATTATGTTTGAGCAAACTACACTTTTTTAAATGGTCCGGATAAATTGACATTCGAAAATGAACACAACCTTGGTATTAATCTACTAACTCTACGAAACATATTTTCGAACATTGACTTAATTGTTGTTCGCATGTTGTTCTTTGTAGGAAAGTTTAGAAATTTCCATAAAAGACCTGATCCAATCAAAAGTAACTTAACGTAGAAAGTAAACAGAATTCTTCCCCGCATGAATGCAAAAACCATAAGCACAAACCACAACGTCCGATCTTACATAAGTTTACCGTAGCTCCCACACGCGAGTCAACCTTTTCTTATGTTTAATTACTGTACAGGCCTGTCGCTCCCACGCGTCTCTTCCCTCCCGACTTCCCTCAGTCGCTCAAACGCTCCACCACTCCACAAACGGACCACTTGTCTCTCGCTAGAGTACATGTTTCAATTTTGCCACTTTGCCCTGTACCAGCCCTGTCGCTGACGCCAACTGGAACTGTCACACGCAAGTGAATCACGTAGGGCCGGAAGGGTACGAGCTGGGACAGCCAGGTTTTTTCTTCCATGAAAGTCCGTAATGACTCATTGGCTTTATAATGGATGGGTTTTTGCTTCGAACTTTTTGTTTCCTTTGTTTTGGTTCATGCTTCATCGTTTGATGCGACCCACAAGAGACCTCACGTTTCGTGAGCCCGATGTGGGGGTAAGCTGGAGGGGTCTTTTTTCGATCTCAAATTTCATAGCGCCCAATGTATGCGCCCTTTTGGTATGGGTGGCGTTGGTTGCTATAGATGGTTGCCATTCGCTCGAAAACAATTCCATTAGCATTGGGTTGCTTTGTTTTTCGTCTCGCCTCACACTGTCGACCAGATGTTTGCAAACAGGGAACATCGAAAAATCGTGGAAAATATCCAAACGTTGGAAGTGGAATGAAAAGTAACAGAACCCATGCCTTGCCAAAGGATAAAACGCGCTCGTCGATAGCTGAGGAACAGGCCAAAATAAGTCATGCGTACTGTAATTGTATCGGCTTTTGAAAACGACGACTCAAAACTATGTCGCCACACATGTCATGTAAAGCGGGCTTCGAGCAAAAGGGCACGCATAAAACACAAACGGAAAGCAAACCCCATGCGAGCGATGGTTTCACATTTTTAAACCCGCTGGAAACAACGGCGAGAGAAAGAACAAAAAACTAAAGCCTCCCAAAATGTGCCCCCCAATTCTGCATTCCTCCGAGCGAACAAAGGCTTCCACGAAAGGCAAACCAGTGAGCCCACGTCAAAAAACGTCAGAAACCGGAACCCATCATCCCCATGGCGTCGTGAATCATGGAGGACGGGCATGGGGACGTGGGGCCTTCTTGCAGCCACCCCGAACATCAAACGGAACGCTCCGACGCCGAGCGATCGAGCGAGCGATCACCGAGTGACATCCATTTCGTCCCATTTCGCGGAAATGAGAACCCGTCCTTCCATGTCGCAGACTCTTGGCGCGTCGGTCTCCGCCCCACCCGATGTTCCGATCACCGATGGGCCTCTGAGAGGGGGGCGTTGATAACCCTTCTGCCGGCTTCTGGATGGTGCTTTGTTTATGATTTTTTTTTCCGCGATTCGTCTCTACTTCATAAAAGATTTTAGTATCGCCACCAAAACCTCGCCATACGCGGACGGCCGGGACATCATCTGTAGCTAGTTGGCTGGATCCATCGGCTTCATAAAGCACGTGGAAGAGGTTGACGTTCTGATGAGGGTAGAGTCAACATGCCCCTGGAGGAGTCTAGTGTGCTGAGTTTAGGAAAAATAATACAAATGAGTCGATGACGAACAAACGGAAAGCATAATGCTACCGATGTGTGTGGGAAGCACAAGTGTGGGAAAAATTGGGCAAACCTAAAGCCCCGCAGGGAGCTGTCGAAAATGAAAATGATGTCCATGATGTTGGTGTGACTCAACGTTTTGCAGTTCCTTGGGGGGAAAGACTGTTAAATTAATGATGAAAGATTAAAATTAGAGGTTTCTGGAAAGATTAATACGCGCAAAGGCTATTGCGCGTCAATTTTGATGCACAAATTCATCATTGTGCATAATTTCTTTTGTTCAGTTCAATTTCAAAATATTTAAATCTAAATATAAAGTAGAAAGGTATCAATAATTCTGAATTTAATAATAAAATCTAACAAAATCGGATCTAAAAGTTGATCTATCTTTTCATCATATTAGAAATCCCTTAAAACTAGCGTGCTCACATCAAAACCGCTCCCTAATGATCTCAAAATGTTAATATTTTATAATCATATTTTGATGGGGATTGTACAACCCTTTATCCTAACAAACCCGTCCAGCTAATCAGCTCCCCCGGGAAAACGCAAAGGGTCACGCATGTAGTCACGGTCAACGACCATGTCCCCTGTCTTATGGAAAATCATTTTACGTCTTCATATTTCTAAGTCAACTATCCCGCGCGTCGTAAATCGAACATTATTACCGAAGGCACGGATCATATTTCTGACGTTAATGTTGCCGGAAAAGCCAATTCGATCGGATTGTTTTTCCAGCGTTTCATTACTATCTAGCGCAGGTTCGTTTGAAATGCACATGGCTCCGATGCCTTCAGCGCGGATATCGCATGTTTACGGAAGGCGCGGCGAAAAAAAATCGTGTATCGACTGTTGTTACTTCTTTTTATGAAACTTGCTTTAATTTACGATGCGTTTTATTGATTCGGCCAAACCAATGGCGTTCGGTTCGGGTTTATTTTGGGCACTAAATATTTTTCAACGCCACTGCACTGCGTTCCACCGTGCGCTGCTCGTTATGGCGAATGTGGCCGCTGACGTGTCTTATGACCATTAAAGGGGTACCCCTATATCGCTCCCCCCTTTACCCTGCGTTCTACAACCAGGGAAAGTATCATTGCCGGTACAACCATCGACCCCATCGCGCAAACCGAACAAGCCACAATGTGAAGAGTATTGCTTTTCCCACAGGAGAATAAAAACCATAAGAATCCGGTCGGTGGACGGAGCGAGAATCCTGGTGGAAAATGGAGGAAACGTGATCCGGCGAGGGTAATGTTTACAGATTTGTTCCTTCGATTTTCGTGAGTTTTCCGCCCGCATGCCCGGCTTTGGAATGGTATAGTTTTCCGACGGGCTGTAGCACGCTCACCTCCGTACACAGCTTCGTGGCCGATTGCGATTGCCGACAAGCAATATTGTAAAAGTGCCATTCAGTCACATCGTAAACGTAAAGCTGGTGGCCGTAAGGTGCTCGACGGTAAGGTTTCTTTCAGCCCCGACCCCTACATCACAAAGCTTCAAGGTAACAAACAATCAGATTTATTGAAAAAATATGTGCACACCATGTTACGATACGAATGATATTTGTAGGGTTATTGAATAATATTAATTGGAAGAAAATTCAACAATGATTATCTAACAGCGTGGTTTTTTAAATAAATGGTCACAGATCCACCTATTGGATCATTTTTCTATATTTTCATCAACGTTTCCGCGTCTGATTATTCATTCAATAAACTTCAATTAAGAGCCTCCAATACAATCTAACAAATAACATTCAGAGCAACGAATGCCGGTTTAAAAGTAGCGCCGCTAATGCCAATCCTTGCTCTACATTGTCCATTCAGCTATCCTATCACGAGAGAATCCACTCAATGTTGAATTTCTCGCCCCATTAATACAATAACGGGGTTTAATCTACTGCTCCCGAAGGCGTCAGAAAATGTTGACGACAAAAATTGTATGTCAACCGCATGACACGGCTGTCGGCTGTGGCGACCAGCAAAACGAACACACAAACGCTATGTCCTCAAACGCAGTCCACCGGCACCGTGTACACCGTTTTCCTAAAGCTGCGCTAGTTTTCTAATCCCAGCCCAGCGCTTCAATGGTCGTTTTGTGTGCGGAACAGCGCGGCAAAGCGATAGCCGGATCGAAAATATCCCGGATAAAACACGCCGCACAATAAAAAAAACCCGGTAGTTTAAAATGCGAGAAAAAGTACGGTCGCTCCCGAGGGATGAAACATGGGCGGCGGGCGTCGTATCATAACCGGACACGATGCTGGCGTGGACAAAATGCAATTTATAAAACTATTTCATTTTGCAAAAAGGTGCGCGACAGGTTCTTTCTCTGTAGCTGTAGTCCCCCTCCCTCTGAAGCACGTCACGTCATATCTATGGCGTTAGGTCGTGTCCGCGCGTAGGTATTTATTCGAGAGGATTTCTATTTCAAATTCGTCTGTGGTCTGCGTGCACATGATTGTGTGCCAGCACACGCCCATCAGCAATCAGCTGTCAGAATGGGGTGAAAAATAACAAACACATTTCGGCTATTTTAATTAACAGCTATGTACACGGTAGAGCTTCCATCAAAGAATCGACAAAAACTCCTTCATGATTGATGGAGATCAAAACGTTATCGGAGGTTTACTTGCATGTTTCTAGGAAATGAAGCATTTTGTTCGAATGTTAGCTAGATACATTGCATACCTGTACACGATACTTTGGATTACATAAAAACCTAAAACTCCGGTAGGAACCTATCCTTTAGGTTGGGCAGACTACGAGCTACAGAAACTGAGCGATAAAATAAATAAATTCATTGGATGAAATTAGAGTAACTTAATCTGTTTCGAGCAGGCAATTAAACTTCTCCCATACCAAAAACAACTCTGTTAACAGTAATTTGATTACATTGTGCTGCTAGTAATTCGGTAAAGGGATTATCATGATTGTACAAGCACAAAGAGTTTAATTAGAACATTGCAGATACCTTTTGGGGAATCTAATAAGCTTATGAAAGCATACTGAAGGGAATTACAAGGAAGGTTGAATTGTTGCCTAAAGAGCGTGCAAAGGAAGTTGTGAAATGTAATAAAAGACAAGTAACTCGTTTCCATTCATTCTATTAAAGATTAGAAAATTGTTGTGCTAAAAATCAGGCAACTTTTCGTAAAATTGATAGCTTTATGCTATTTGTATCACTTCCTCTAAGTGGATTCTTTAAACCACGTCAAAAATAGCATCCACCAACCCGAGTTCCTCCGGCTCACAAAAAGTCGGGCGAAGGAATCCACCACAAACACAATCCGTGCATTCAAGACGCATAGCGAAAGCATCAAGATTGTTGGTCAAAGCCAACAAACGGAAGCTACGCTGCACAAACAAACACTATCTTGGGGATCCCCTCGAGTTCTAAGCCGAAACGGGCGAGGAGATTGGAAAATTGAGTCTTGATAAAAGTTATGGATAACCGATTGTCAGAATCATAGTCGAAAAGATGGGAAAAGCGCTGCACCCGTTTTCCACTCCCTTCACCACAGGTCTTTCTGTGTATGGGTAAGTTTTCTATGGCGGTGCGTTATCCCAGCACATCTCCTACCGGCAGTGGCACTCTCTGAGCCAGGAAATCTTCGAGTATCTGTTTGTTGTGTGTGATTTTGTGCGTCAGTGTGTCTACCAGTGTGTTTACGCCTGTGACTACGAACCATGGAATGGTGGCAATGGCTTATACGAAGAAAATGATGGGTGCATTGCTGGAATATTCACACACACACAAACACACACAAAAGGATGGAACGGAATCCAATCTAAATTCAAATTATTCTGCTTCACTTGGGTTGCATTATTTTTCATATCGAATGTGTGCATCCGAATTGGGCTCACATGCGAGGACGAGTCCGTAGACGCCCAGAGGAACACGTGTGATTGTGTTTGTTGGGAAGTTTGTTTGTCTGTTTGCGAATCATACTGAGGATGACGACGATGGATAAGGCCTTTCATTGAGGGTTTTCCTCGCCTGTCATTCCGAAGATCCCCGGAAAGAAGCTGAAGATTGCAGCTTTGTATCTATTGCTTTGATCGAAGACTTGTTACCTGCACCGAAAGGAAGGTACAAGCAGTTGAAGTCTTCAGTCGCTGTGCATTTCGGGGCGAAACTGTTTGTCTTAGAGCACGATGACAACCAAGGTGACGAAAAGCAGGTGTTTGTTAGTAAAACACTGATTTGATGCATAAATATTCCACCAGTGATTGGCATCTCAACACCTAGTTCTATTCGTGGGTTTTTCTACATGTTCTACAACAAGTCGGTACTCATCCTTATCCATCCCATCCTTGAAGCGACGATCGGTACTCATCCATACTTATTCGCGGAAAAAGTAAGCCTAACCACCAGGTTTGGTAACCAAATTAAAAATATAAACAAACATAAGCATAGGATTTAAAAATTTTAGTTTATAAAATTAGGTAATTTAATTTACTAAGCTATACGTATTCAACCATTTAATGAACCCGATTTTTATCTGATCATTTTAGGAAAACAAAACCCCGCCGGAAGCAAGATTTCGGATCGATTTTCAGCTTCCAATCGCATCATCGGACACCCCGCCACGACCGGATGCAGTGGGATCGCTGTATATTCAGGATCGGTGCTCGAGTTCAGCGAAACGGATCCATCTTGCCCCGTACTCCCCCCGCCGACCACGAGTTGACTAAAACAAATCGTCCCTGTTGGAAAACACCACGGCAAGTGGCGGCTCATTTCAGGGCGTACCAGTTTTCCCTGGCTAACTAGCTAGCGAAAAGTTCCTATGAGAAAAGTTTTCCAATTGTTTGTTTTCCAATGCTGGCATGAGCGCAACGGGCAGCACGGATCGCTTACCGTGTTTCGTGTTTCTAAACTGTTTGCCGATCGAAGTCGGATCCTGTTCAAAGGTTCGATTTTTTTTTCCTGGTCTTGAGTTTTCTCACCAACTTTGTCATACGCCAGCACGAGCGGTACGGAAAGAGTGTTGAGCACCTGCTGGAAAGTGTAATGGGTCCGATCGATCTTAAGGAAAGCGATCCGAGAAGAAGGTTGGTCGATTTGTACAAAATCTGCTGAATAAGCTTATTTACTCATTTCCGCTAGTTACGATGTAAGTAATGTAATAAGTAAAATTTTTATAATTACCAATGAGTCGATAAGGCTGTCTATTTAGCAGCTCTTAAATTCATTGAAATGTTTCCTTGAAATTCCTTACAGTTTAAAGCAACTGTTGAAAATTTCAACAGCATCCTACTGCATACAAACATTTAAGTCGGAACGACTTCGTCTGCCATGTTTGCCACAAAGGTGCACACACTCAAACTTTTCGTACAATTACTCTCGCTCGTTTCCGGAACTAGAATTGGTGCTTTTGAGTGCCTTATGTAAATTGACTCGACCGGAAGACTATTTAGTATTCAGGTGGAAAAGGTTCGTGCACACAAACTCAGCTCGTCTCCGTTGCCGTGTCTGGTGCAGCAAATCCTTCAGAGCGTAACGGGCCTTGTACATCATAATTAGCATGACTGCAAACCGCGTTCCTAACGTTCACGTGCTCGTTCGCAAAGTTGTGAACTAGACAAAACCGGAAAGGTTATGCACCTGTAACTGGCGATAGACTGACACCGTGCCACCTATGCTGCCAACGACACCAGTGCCAGTTCGGTTTAACAGGGAAGGTTTCACGGCACGACGGATCAGTTCAGTGACTTTCTAATACGTTCAGCTTATCCTCTGTCTGCAGGGGAGGTTAGCGAGTTCTAGTTGCACGCTGCCGTCGCTCAATCCAACGACTCCAGCCGGCGGCAGACGACTTATGGAATTGACTAAAAGACTAGTTAAGCACAATGTGCTAAATACCTTCACTATTCGTACAGCTGGAAAGATTAAAGAGGTTTAAATAGAAGAGGGAGCAGCTCCATAGGCTAGAGGACAGTGTCTTCCGGTCCAGACCACTTACCCTGGGCCTTGATAATATGATTATGACGTAAGAATGAAAACCGAAGAACATGGTCTTACCGTACCCGCATCCGTGCAAGAAAAATTCATTGCAACGTCAACAATGTATCATCTGATGAAAACATTCCGAACAAAATGACCCTCAAACAAAGGCACATCGATTACGGCCAATAAATAAAGTTAGTCGAAGCCAATTTTCGGTGCTGATCCCGAAACCGGTGAACACCATGTAACCGCGGGTTCCAAACGCCGCGCACCGTGGATGCCAATGTAAACTTGGCACCATTCATCCACTCCAAGTGAAAAGCTATAAAATTTAATTCAATTCGAGCGATAAAAGAAAAATGATACTTGCCAAAGTTTCATAAATTCAATTACTTCCTCTCCACCACGGAAACACTTTTCATCCCGCACCCGTGGCCGGAACGATGCCGACATTCGCGTCGCTCGGGCGCATGTATCGAAATTCGATCGTCATAATTTGCTCTGTCCTGTTTCGCTGTTGTTGCCTGCCTTGACCGTGGGCTCGGCTGTAAGGGTCTGTTGGATTCTTAACGGATGACCGGGAAGCCATTTTTTATAGGAGCTTTTTTTCGGATTTTCTTTTTCCGAACGTGTTCTTTTCACTCCTTGCTTTGTCTTTCACTAATTCCGTTACGGAAAATTGCGCTCCGTCCAGACGCCTAAATCATTTTCAATAGTTCACAATGAAGCGATGGAGCAAGAAATACGCCCGATGTCTGCGGACAGTGCCACCCGCTGCTCATTCAATAATTCTTTCAAAAGAGCTGTTTCAAAAAATGATATTCTTTGAAGAACGTCTTACCGTCCCACTATACAAATCACATGATTTTACTGAAGTGTCTTTGTATACTTTCAATATCTGATAACATTCTGTTTTTTTCCGATGAAGTCATCGTTTCGAGTGATAAACTATTCTAGCTTTGTTCGAAATCAATGTTCATATTTGTTCACCTCGTATCGAGAACTCAAACACAAATATGCTTGCTTTACAGATATGCTTGCAAATATTAACAACTCACGTACACGATTAGGGGCACTCCAATCAAAATCAGATCCCTATTTAGCTTATCTGGTGCGAGCCACTCTCCGGCCACTTTCCAGTGGTGTCGAAATTTTGGCTCCGGTATATTGCCGCGACAAAAAGCAAAAACAAAAAACAAAACCACCCACAACCGTCATAGACCGGCCCGACGCTCCGATGGGATGTAATTTAAATGTTAATTTCGGCACACACACACACACACACTCGCCAAAGTTGGCCACGGGCGGGATCTGCCAAAGCGGGCCTCTGGGAATGTTTGCCCCGGTAGATCGCTTAAATTACGCGTGCGTCCGAATGCTAATTAAAAAATAAATTGATTCACCCAGGGCCGGTCGGCGAACTAACATCAAAAGTGGTCAACTGACCCCTGTCGGATGCAGCCCTGGTTCGGGTCTGGTCATTGCGGGCGCACAAATCCTTGGACACACGCTCAAAGCGTAACGGTTGCGATCGACGATATCGGCATGAAGTTACCACCGGGATTTGCTGAGCCTGGCCGAAAATCCGCGATATGGAACCGCGGTACCTGCCATCGGCCCATTGACTTGGGCTGGCTGGTGGAAAAACAAAACCAAACCACCCAGCACAACCGCCTGCCTTCCGCGCGCCGTTCCAAATGCTGATCCTCCCGGAGCGAACCAAGCGTTCCGTCCTTTTGACCTACCGTTGGTTTGCTTAACTAATATTGCCCCTAATTCAATTCCAATTAACATATTCTCATGAACTTACAAAGAAATTAACATAATTTCGTTTCGCCGAATTGCGTTAAGCCTAAGCCCGGGCCCGGAATCCGCCATAGTTACACTCACACATGCGCTGGTTGTTGATGACGGAAGCGTGCGCGAGCACTCGGCCTCGGAATGTCCTCGGGCCGTACGGAACATAACGAAATTCCTCGGGTCGCACGATTTTCGCACCCATTCGATGGTAAGTTGACAGGCCTGAGCCCACTGGTACGCGTACAGCTTGGTTGCGGTTGAGGATGTGAAAAATAAACGTCGCACCACACCACCCTCCCCCGCGCCGTTCGACGTCATTCGGGTTTTAAGTAACGAAAAGAAACCCTCCAAGGATGTCCCTGAGCATGAAATGGCACGTTTGAAGAAGGCACACAATAGGGGCCAACCGTGGGTCGTAAAAACAAACCTCAAAGTGAGGAAACCCACCCGTCCCACCCCTCCCAGGCCGACGGCCCTTTGGACGACGGGAAAGGAATTTGACGATGAAGATGAAGACAGCGACAGCCCGTTGCGTTAGGCCGGGGGCTTTTCCCGCCCCGATAGGCATGTACTTCGGTTTAACAAAGTCATCCGTCATTACACCCAGCCACCATTTCATCTCGGTGTCGTCTGGGGGGAGAGCTTTAGCAGCGAGACACACGCACAAAAACAATGCGGGCTTTCGAGCCCGACGGGAAAATGTGTGAAATTGTCAGCGTGAAAAGTGGTGAGAAAACTATTCCGGGATTATCGTTGCTATGGTGATGATGATGATGAAGCTGTTTAATTTTTTGTTGCCCTCCACTGTTTAGAGACCAGCGCTCTGACCACGAACTATTTCCCTGTCACAGGGTGCAACCGGGAGGAAAATGGGCAACCGGGACAGGGCGGTTAAAAGTGGCGGTGTCTTAACGTTAATTATGGCTGGTCATAAATCTAAATGAAAATAAACTAGCTGCAATAATGTAGCATAATATTACAAGTGCTGATGATGTTGTGTCATTGAAGCCATCCGTTTATCCGGTATCCATTAACGGTAGTCATTAACAAGTGTTTTTTTTTTCAAAACCATGCGGGAAGCTGAACACGATGATACTTTGTGTAGAAACGTTTGTCGAGGAACTGGGATGCCCTAATTTAAGTACAACATTTATTTCTGATTTTTATTAACCTCCCTAAGATAGCTTTCCTTAGAGGATTTTACAAAGTATTTATACCCACTTGTAATGAAAAATATTTTCAGAAACGATTTCCATACTTCAAATTTTAATCAAACCAATTCTAAGTAATTCTGAAACAAATTAAAAGAAAAGCATGATTCTCCCTTTAATCAACAGATGCTATCAATTAACGCTGATTTTTAGTAAACTAAGAAAGCTTTGAGACAAATTTGCCCAGATAATGACCTACAACTCTCTGTTTTTCGCTGTAAGGTAATGTAATGGTTATACTGTACTTTCATTAATAATGCTTAATTTGACATTTATTTAGGAAAATATGGATGGTTTTTCCTGAAACAAATAAGTAAGCATGTTAAAAATAAAACCTTTCTTAAAATGTCACAAATGTCCTGTTGGTAAACACAGTGAAGCTAGTCAGTTTAATTATCCTGCACATATTTCATAATCCACTTCCTGAGATACCGCGAATATCGAGGGTACTATCCCATTCCAAACTCAATCGTTTCGGGTCTTGCGATGCCCCGGCCGAGCGATAATTAATTAGAATCGCCGCTGGAGTGGTCCATCCCTCGGTCAGGTTCAAGAGCACAAACGCACCCCAAATCGTCTGCTTTAGGCGCGAACAGCGTATGAGAAGGCTAGAGGCAATCTAGCATAACCGATCGGTCGTCCATCTCGTGGCGTTTCTTAATCACTGCTTAATCATTATCAACATCTGTCACAAATTACAACACGACGTGACGACGTGCGGACAGTTGACGGTAGGGCTGGAATCCAATTAGTGCTCAAAATCCCTCCATCCAAAGTCTGGCTGGACTCCCTTCCGACCTCTTAACCGCCGCGGTACACCCCTTGCACGTTGTAGGCCACACGTTGTCTCCGATAATAACTTTTCAATCCACACGCATGTTGTGCGGTTGCTTCTTGGAGGGAAATCGACCTCGATTACACGCGAGAACCTCGGAAAATGTTAACGCCGATAACAACGCTGAAGACAAACGTGCCGAGGCGGGCGGGAATTAGTTCGGCTGGCTAAGCTTGTCTTATCAAACGCAAACTCATCAAATTAGATGCATAGCTACCGGCACGGACGGGGGGAAGCGAAAACCAACACGTTCCGATCTTGAACCATTTCCCATTATGCTGCGTGCGTGTGGGTGTCGGTCCTTTTAGCCGAAACTGGTGTGTATCGCCACCTATCCCGAGGACCGATCGAGGGCCGATAAGGAAGAACCCAATCCGGGAGTTGGGCGTTTATAGATGGAATTTTTCATCGACAGTCCCTTCGGGCGGACGAAACACCCACACGCTGGACACAAACACAGCCTGGTACGGTGACAGTTTTCCCCAGCACCTCCCCCTCCGGCGGATGGTTCGTGCGTGCCTGCGTGACACGTTCCTTGCGGTGCACCCCCATCCCCTCGGGGTCTCCATTTATTGGACGCGCGCACCTTTCACGGGTGAATAAATGGAAATGGTTTTTCTCCGCTATCGGTAGCGTTCGATCGGTGGTCCCGCCGCCCGCGCCTCGCCATGTCCATGCCCGGCGGCAACGGCGGGCCAGAACTTCCGCACTCAGCCGGAGCAGCAGCAGCAGCAGCAAGAACTCAGCCCGGGCACTCCCTCTCGAAAGCTGCCGTTGCCGTAATAAATGTTTCGGATTAGAACGTGCCCAAAAATCGATCCCTTCGGTTCGTTCTTGGCCCTCGGTACGATTTATCCGACGGCAGTGCCGCAGCAAAACCCACCGGCCAGCCGGGAAAAAACACCTAAAAGGAGAAACTATTCGAACAAACTTCCCCATGAATCATGATTATTAATCACACCCCTAAACGACTGTGACATCATGATTATTCATACCACGGGGCCCGGGGTTCGCGGGTGCGGGCGGACCACGGTGGCCATTCTGTAGCCGTCGTGGCCCTTACCCTACCCATTATTGATAGTGTTAGTACCGGTTTTGGTTCGGTTTCGGTTTCGATTACGACGCGCGTCCTATCTTTTCGAGCGGGCGGCCCAAAACGGAAAAGGCCTCCTCGTTTACACTGGCGGACAAAAGAGCTAAGTGTTAGGCTATTAGCACGACGCACACCACCCCACGTCCTGTGGCTGCGAGGGTTCTCCCGGGGCGGGGGTGAGCACGACGAACATGATGAAAATATTCGAAGGTTTATGAAAGCAACGCGCTGGCGGGGGAAAGAAAAGACGATTAAGTGGATAATTGATTTCGGGAAAGAGGATTGCCTTCCACTGGCTGGCTATTCGGAGTGTTTCGGGGAAGCGGTGCAGTTGAGATTGTGACCCACCTGAAAGCCCTCGTTGTTTGCTTCTTCTCATCGGAATTAGTGAAAACGGTTTGCAATCGTACGCTCCGTCGGGTGTGATTAAGATTCAATGTATCATTTTTCCAGACATGCAATAGGAGATAGCTGTTGGAAAATTTGCACGTTTTGAGTCTTTTGATAACTCGATCATTTTGAACTGTGTTCCAACGATAAACTTATGACTTTAATCCACTATTTGTCGCACCAAGTCTTCACTTGCCTTATAGTGAAAATTCCCTCCGAAGGTGAAATTAACCAGGAATGTGATTGATTGATTGATACCCATTGATTGAACCAATAAAAAGGCATATCTTTATGTTACTAGCATTTGTTATCATCTCGTTTAAATATTCTAGGCAACCATTAAACCTAAGGAATGACGGCTAAGGCCTAAGGAATGACGGCTAAATTAACTCTATATCGTTACCAATAGAATAGAGTAATTGAATAAGTCTGGGCAAAGATAATTGTTTTTCAGCCCTAGTTTAAATTGTCGTCTTCCAAAACACACCGTGTTTCACTGCCTGGCTGTTATTATATACCATCCGACTGACAACGTGTAGCTGATTGCCGCAAGCAACATCTTCATAACAATCTGTCAATGTCAGAGACGGTTCTAGAGTTCCTCTTCGTTTTCTTTCATCATTTGAGTGACTTCAAAAGCCCACAAAAGGTGGTAGAATGGAGAGGAAGGTGTGCATTGCAGAGGCATTGCACATGGTAAGTCATCGTTCGTGTGGACAAGTGAAATATTTTCCGGAAACGGAATCAAGTCGAAAGATCAGCTACTGCATGTTCCAGAACGCATATCGCATCGTTCGATTCCTTCATTACGCTTCGACAATCACCTTTCCGCCTGCATCGCGCTGGTATGGTCTTCTCGCCCCTCGCTCTGTAGGCTTTCCCGAGCCCTTTTCTACCTCACCAGACCAGGTCCGAATGAATGGGCGTGGAATGAGTGATGTGTACGTTTGTGTACGTGTTGTTTGTTTTGATAAATGTGCCCGCATGTTCACGTCGGGAAGGATCGATCAAGAAGCTGACGTTAACAAGGGAGTACGAGCCAAATGGTCGAAAGAGCCCGATCGGGCACCGCACACGCAACGCACGCACTCACACACACACACTAACGCCGACGGCCCACATGTTCGGCCTGTTGGCTTGCTGGCTCGTACCTTTTCGACCGGCTATTGCGGACGGCGAGGAATAAATGAACCGGGGTATCGGACCCTTCCAGTACTGCCGGGGGTTGGTGAAGGCTGAAGTATTACGACCATTCGTCCTGGCCGGATGTCGGAAAGCGCCGCACGGTGGGCAGTGTGGACCGTTCCCAGCACGTCACCGGAGAAACGATTATTCCGCTTGACTGTTCAATACCGGGCGGATACCGGTCCGATTCACCCACCCAGTTCCCGGAATAAAGGGCCGGCAGGCGTACATATGTGTGTGCCATAAATATTAAACCCTCGGCTTTGGCATTCGAATGGACCGGTTGTCCGACCAGTAATGCGCCCGAAGTTGAAGCTGCTGATCCGAGGCGGAAGATTAAAACCTTCAAGACAAAATACTATCCGAATGGCTACCACCTGGACCGTTTACCTAGCAGTTTCCCGCGTACGCCTTATTTATGACGGTGGAAGTAAGCGCACGGACAGAGTCGCACGAGATGAGGATGCATTAGAACCGACGGTGCAATTTGCTGGGATAGAGCAAACATGTTCAAACCATCGCTCACGGATGGCTAACATGAAGGCAAGATTCAAGAATACTTATCGGCCGCTTGAGAACTGATCAACTTCACTGGACACACCCGTGTTTTTCTTGTGAAGCCCTGCCTGAAAATGCCTTTACAGCACAGAATTCAAATGCAAACTTTAAATACATCGTATACATTTGTTTGAGCTGAAATTTTATGTAATTAACAGCATGCTACTTGATAACTACTAAAATGTTCATTCAATAAATTGTTTCCAAATTTTTATTTCGACGTGTTTCTGAACGTACTGCAAATTTGAAAATAATTCGTTCAACTCCACATTAATATATGGCTAAATCAAATTTGATGTGTTTAACAATATAATTATTTTGCATGTTAGAATGATCTTCAAGAAGATCGAAACGATTAAAAAAACAAATTACTCCCATCCTGCTAAGTCCTTTCATTTAAAAACCTCTACGTAACCGCAAAAAGAAGAAACTATCAACACACATTAGTGGCAGCTAGGAGCAGCCTAGACGATGTTAGGTAAACAACTAAACCAAGGTAAACCGCAGCTTGAAAACGTCGCCCGGGAGCAGCACGCATAATCCAAATCCGTTCATTGCTTTATTGCCGTGTTTGTTTAAGCTTAATTCCTTTGTCGTCCTTAGCAACATAGTGGCACTCTGATCAATGGGCCCATATTTGCCTGTACGGTATACGTGGTGGTGTGTTTGCATCCCGTGCGATACGAGGCTGCAGCTTGCAAATGATATTGGGTGAAACATCAAACGCCGGTGTTGCCTGCATGCAAGGAATTGTCCCATTTCTGGTAAATATCAAAGCTTAAAAGTGTTTGAAAACGAAACACCCACAAAAAGTGAGTATGTACTGCCGGAAGTGGCACACATTCACACACACTATCGCTAGCTTTCCTATTCGTGAGAACGCTTCACAAAGATTCACATCGAAGGTAAACTTCCGATACCACATCAATGAGCTATGGTGGCGTTGCCTGGACCTGGATGCACATTTAGTCCGACGGTTATGCTCCGAGAGGATTTCCGGACCCCGAACGGAACCAATCTACGCCACCAGCCTGCAAGAGTGTCTAAGGCTTGGAATGCATATTGGGTTGGGTGAAGAAAAAAAAGCACCGCAACCTCAACCACTGGAAGGCAACTTTGTCTCCACGGTAGTCAAATTCCGTCCGGTACCCTAGAAACGCCGTTGTTGAAACACATGTTCCACAAACAACGTGCGTCTAGACTCGCTTGGCAAGCGCCCGTGGCGAAACCAAACGCAACATTTGCTACGGGCATCACGAGCTTATGGCCATATAGTTGGAGGCTGTGGTCGATCTCAACGCGTCACTGTTTTTCATCCTCTTCGGAGTGCCTGGCGACGGGACCTGTGTATTAGATCGGTGTCGGATACTGCCATCGGCTGCAGATGAGGGCGGAGGGCAGCCGGCTGCAATTGCACGCAATCGATGGTTTGATTTTCGATAGAGTTCCCGGTAATCTGAAGTGCGCGCAGTGTACGCTATCCTTTGGATCTTCTTCATTTCCATAAAAAGCAAATATCTAAACGGGAAGAATGTCTAATAAAAAAAAACTAGGAAAAAAATCCTCCGTCGTCACCGAAGTCAACCCATGACGTACGGCATGCGGAGGAATGTGGAACAAAAACGTGTATGGTATAAAACATACAAACCGTTCGCCGCGCACCGAGACAACAGTTCGATGAAATGCTGTCCAACCCTAGCAGAGGGTTTATTCTTCCCGGAGGCACAGTAATTACGATTTGGGCTGGTAAGACAATATTTTGTTTGGTTTGGTAATTACTAAACCATGGCATTTGGTATGTGATATTAGTTTTGTTGATGCACTTTTTAAGTGAAAAAAAATGAGTTGAATCTTTCAATATCTGAGGCATTTTCGCCTAAAATTCCCTTAAAATATGTAGACACATTTTAGAAGACTGTTTCGTGATTTATTATTGTGTTTTGTCAAACAGTTGAAAATCCAACTTCCTGCTCAAATTATCAATCTAAGATATGTTGATGATAAGTTAAAATTTTCATAGGAATACCGCGAGGAAAAACATAAACAAAAAGCCCATTTTCATGTAGAACGAGTGCTATAGATGCATGCATAACAAACATATTCATACCACATTCGCCAAGACTAACCGATTCACTACAGCACGCTCTGCGCTCGAAAGAAGCGATGCTAACTAAACCACCGTTGCCAAAGGAAGGAAAAATCACCACCAACATTTTCCGCGGCGATGCGTGGGATGCTGTTTTCCACTACGAAGCCGGCGGCGAGTGATTGAAACGCAATTCTCAGTACCGCTCACTCACGGTTGCAGATGGGAAAAGACAAATCATTCGATCGTCATTCGGCGGCCCCGGGGAAACCGGTTGACTCGGATTGGTTGGTGTGATCACCGGGGAAACGATTAGAAAACGATACGGCCAGTAGGTGCAAACGACTGTGTCACTACATTGTTGCCGGAAACATGGAGCGTAAAATGAGTAAACCATTCGTTCGTCTCGAAGTGGAATGAATAAATTATCACCCAGCGAAAGTTCGGCACCGGTATGAATATTCTGAGCTACCAGTTTTCCTTGCGACGAATAAAAGCCCTTGTTCAAACTTTCCCTTGCTAGAGACCCGCGGTCTGCAGTATCATGTGCTGCACGCGTGGTAAGTTGGTGAATTTAGCCCGCTCAATCGTTTCGATGAAGTTCCTGATAAAACGAGAACGAAACGAGATTGAATGTAGTTTAAAAAAGAAAAAGTTATCCACCTTCAGTGACGAGTGCTTCAAAACTTCACTTGCGTCGATTGCTACTGGATTTTGGGTTCTCATTAAACATTTCCGGTTAGAATTGTGCCAGCATAATTAGCAAACCCGTGCAGTTTCTCGTACCGGTAGCTCCCGTGTTGTGGTTTCAAGCGCGTAGGTGGTTGTAAAAATTCATTGATAATTAAAACAATGCAAAACGGAAAAGAACGCGAACTCTAATCTCATCGGGGCACACTTTAAGAAAAAAAAGCCCCACACCTTCAACTTCAACACCCATGTTTGCTCGTGGTCAAATCGTGAAATGGAATAAATTAACAGCTAAATATATGAGTGGCACGATCCCGGCACGCGGCGTGGACGTGTTTTTCGCTTGTAGCGGTGTAGAAAATTAAAAGGAAGCTCTTACCCTGCGAGGGTTAAACGGCGCATCTTTGCCGTGCTGAACCGGAAAGTATCAGGTGTTCGTAAGGAATCACTGACCAGATCCCTTCCCATCGCTTCGGTTAAGGAAGGCTCGAGAAATCTCACCACCGCAACCCAACGCAACCCAGTTACCGGTTGAATGTAAGATTAAATTACTCCGGGTCGGACGGGAAAGGGGCAATCTAGCAACAGTAGCGGGACTGAAGGACGCGGAAGCCGGAAACTCTGCCCCGATTCCGGCGGATTCCTAGTGCACGGTTCATTATAATAATCTGCAAAACAAATTGGTCACTAAACAAGCGCAATCACCAGCCAAAAATCCTTCCCTGAATGCCAGCCCTAAGCCGCAGCAAGGATTAGCTCGAAGAAAGTGCTCGACCGCTCAGTTGGTCCGTCGGTTGGGTACAGATGTTCAGGCCCGGCTGCTAGAATTGGTTGTTTCGTGCTTCGTGTTGCTTTTTTTCTGGCTTTAGTGGTGAATAGTTCAAGAACGTACTAAATGAGAAAAATCCGCCGGAGCCGGTGATACAGGGCTAATAAAATGCTGTACACGACCGGCTGAAGTTCCGTAAAGTGTGCAGGATACCGCAGCACGTTCTGGGGAATTCTCTATTCAATTATTTCTAGCATCTATTTTCGAGTGTTTATTATCCGTGCTGGTGCTCTAGGAGTTTCGATTGGAGTTTTCGATTTCATTGGGCAAGAATTTGTCTTATTGCGAAGCTCAAAGTGAGGATCGAAAGCAACTCAAATTAGACAATTTTAAAATCAAAAGTAAATATATTTTTTAACTGCACTTAAGCATTAAGATACACAAAGCAGCTTTTTGTGAGTTTCAACTAAGATCAGGACTAAGACTAAGAGATGGTAAAATTATGTTTGTGCATCTGTAAATAGATCTTATTGCCTAAGGACACTATTTTCTCTGCGATGAAATTTATCTCAAATTGTTTGATCCAATTCATCAGATCAAAACCATCAAGCACGCCCAACACGTCACTTTACTCTTAATCACTCCCTAGAATCACACACTCCCACATCACAGTCCCATCTGTATGCGCACAATGTGTACAGAACTTAGCCTCGCCGGTGGCCTTCACGTTGATAATTAAACCTAATTGTTTGCTCTATTTTAATTAACTGAAAGCAGTTATCCTGGCGCAACGTGTATCCCGGGCGTATCCCCGGTTTACGCTTTGAGCACTCGAATCCTCGCACCACCGCCGTCCTTAGCAGCGAGGCGAAACCCCGGTCCAGTTGCCCGGACGGAGCGGAAACGAAACGCAAAACCGCCTGAAGTGGCCCGAACGAGCTTTGGCAGACAAACGGGAGACCCTGGGCAGCGAGCCACTTTTCTTATTTGCATACAAATTTCCACACCTCGTCGGCAACCGTCGTGCAAATGGTGGTGGTGTCGAATGTTTACCTTTTCTCCGACGCAGGTGTTGGCACGGTCCACCGCGACGGGGCCGGGGCATGGTGGCGGGGCGCAGGTTGCGGACAGGTTTATTTGCTTCGGGTCTTCGGACAGTGTCACGAAACAATCAGAGTGAACGGACACGATCTCCGGCCGCGTTTCACCGAAGAATGGTTAATTAACTCCTGTCGGCAGCCATTTACATGTGTCAGCAAAACGCTCACGAAGCCCTCTGCGGTGTTTGGGACTGGTCGGGATGGCTTCCACGAGTAATACGATCTACAACCTCCAAGTAAAACAACACACTGAAGTAACAATAGTGAAGCAAATCAAAGGCGCTAGCTATGTGCTTTGGGGATTATCTACGGATTCTCTGAGCTCAATTCTGTGAACATTCAATATCGTTGAATTGTTTAAAGAAACTAAAAAAATGGTTTTCAAGCATTTAATTACAAAAGGAACTTTACATGGTCCAATTCTATTGATTTCGTTGAAAAATCAATCCGCAATTCAATTAATCACTACTAGGAAGAGCTTCAAAAGTACTGCAGAACCTTTGGCACATCACAAAATACCACCTGGTAATTCAAAGTATCTGAAACAATCCTCTTGGAGAGCTTAGAAAGATTCGTTCAACTGAAAATTAGATGGAAATGTTTGGAAAAAATTTCATTGTTCTTATCTCGTTTTTTGAGAACTTTGAATGAAAATCGTCTAGGCGTAAGGGGTGTAAGGCTGGAAGTTTTCCTGCTCTCAGCATTCCTTTGTGGTCTCCATACTGTAGTTTTACCAATCTTGACTGCAGTCGCATTTTTTTGCTCGTTACATGCATCATGATGGATCGCTGAGGTACGTGATCACTCAAGTGAAATCCAATAAAAGGTTACTGCTCGGTGGTTTTAATTTTTTGGTCTTTTAGGACGAGAAGTTACCTTCCAGAAGAAAAGCAAAAACGTAGTCTATTTGAAAGAATGCATCGTTCCGCAGCAAAACCGCAGCAAACAAGTGTACGTACATATTGTATCCGGTACAAGTTTGGCTCACTGTTATTTTGCTTCGATTGCGTAAGAAATGTTTCTTACGAAGAAACGTACGTTTCTTTTCAGTGAATTTGAAACAGAAAAGATTTTACACTCGCTACACATGAGCTGATGCACCTGTGGTTTACATTCCATTTTTTACGAGCTACTTTAAAAAAATGAAAGTTTGACTGTGTCCTTCAGGACTAAGTTTTTCTATGAAATTCGCTTGGAACCGAACAGGATATTCTAATTTCAGTTCTCAGCTGGTGACAATAGCTTCCAAACGAAAAACAGATTGAACATGTGCACTTAGAAGTTTATAGAAAATGTTAATCCTTTGTTTTGCATTTCTGTATCCAAGCTGTGGCAACAACATATTTCATGTTTTAATTGCCCATTTTCTTATTGGGTTTTTCAAATAACTGCACGATAAAGAACTGTACAATTTTGTTTCTAGTTGCTACTAGCTAACATCAGAGAATTTACATATTGTCATTCGAACTTGTTTTCGGCTCGCAAATTTCATTGCGCACTACCGATTTCGGCAACATACAGCCGCTGCTGCCGTTTTATTGCCTCGACGATAATCCTTTTCGGAATAAAATACCACTTACCGACGCTTATTGTCCCGGGAGAAAAACTCTTAAGCTGTCTCGATGATAGCTATTTGATTCGGGGAAAATATTCAAATCTAGCAGCAGGCCCTGGAACCGACGCTCCGAACTCCGCCCGTGAGCACGTCGGACGCGGTTTTGCACAAAATCGCACCCACGGACGTGCCCGAGGCGGAGTGTGCCACATCGAGGGCCAATTTCGGCACAGGCACCATAAATTACCAGATTCGCTCAGCCGTACGACGGCTAATCACTTCCTTTTGAGGCGCCGTGCGAGAAACGGCGTTCTGCAGGCGATTTATCGTTGTTATTAAGATACCTGTGGGAAAGATTAGGCGGAAAAAGTATGGCACACCGAACGGCAGGGGCAAGCGCCAAAACAACCGGCCGATTGTGTCGGCCTCGGAGGAGTGATAAGATTTTAAAATGAATATTAATGGACTGGCAAACCTAATCTAGTTTCTCCCGAAACCGGAGGGGCCCATGAGCTGGAGCGGCCATTGCAGACCGTCGGTCCGTGTTGAGCTGGCTTCGTGTGTGTTACAAAAATTATGTAACTACCGGAACGTATTTCCGCAATCATGGTTTATTCTACGATACTTTTGAAAACACATCCTTCTGGCCATTCAAAAATCCAGGAAAAATGCGTTAATATTGAGGAAATGCATGTATGTAAACCGTTTTGAATTGCAGTGAACGGCGTGTTCCATTTTAGTGGACCATACAAGGTTAACTCTTGTAAATTCACCAATGTGGAGCTCAGATATACCAGTTGTTTCAACGCAAAGCGCCTGGACTATTGAAAATTGATTAAAATTTAACCAAACATCCCGGCATTGATGCTCTCACGTGACCACTTATTGTGGTGTATGTTTATTAATTCCTGGTTAACCGTATTTCAAGCCGGCCGATCGACCTATATTATTGTTCGTGCACGACCGTCCAATCCAGGATTCATCCACCACGGACCAGAGCTATATTTATTCAAATTCAATAGCGTTTGCGTAGTGGGTTGTTCATCAGACGAAAAACCGAAAAAAAATCGAACACGCACACACACTACCGCTATCCTATCGCCTCTTTAAAAGCTGAATACAGCCTCGACCAAGGTACCAGGGCAGCAGCATCCAGTAGAATGGAAGGAAAAACAGGAAAACAACACGAGCTCGACGCGGCAGTCGCGGTCGCCGGTTGGCAACGATCGGTGAACATTCTGCAGGAAAATGGTCCTCGAACCCACTCCCGGTGAACAGGCCCGATGGTCAGGATGTGGCAGAACGGGCAGGCAATCAATAATGATGTACGGGTGCATGGCCGCCACCGATGATGCGGTTTGGAATGTTTTTGCAAGCGCAAACCAACAAACGACTGGCAGCCAGAAAGCAGTTCCATTGATAGGGGAATTAATAAACGATTGTTAAATAATGTTGTATTTACATAAGCACGCGATGCTGTTGCTGCGAGTGGCGTAGATGAGGAACAGACATACGCTCCGGATCCCGAATCCAGTCGTGTTCGGTGGGTAAAGATACTTCGAAGCATTTGTGGTTTGAGGTACGCTGCTTTTACATTCCTATCGGAGGACCGAAAATTCGGTCGGTGAATATGTTTAAATTGTTTATTGATTTCTGGGATGGGTAAAATTTTAGATTAAATTTTCACAAATGAACTACAAATGGCAGGACACACAATTAACTAGCTTATTTTTTTTACGTTGACACTCGTAATGTTTCTGTCAAATCAATCACCGTAATTTTTCATAACTGAACTAAGTCAACTAAATCATCAAATAAATAAATCAACAGGGTCAATCAACTAGACAAGAGACTCAAGGTTTTTTTTGAATGGTTATAGCTGCTATAATAACCCATTTAATTTTTCTCCGACTTATAAACAAAAGTGTTTTGATTTATTTTAAAAATGCATCATAAAACCGTCTCATGAATCTTTTCCTGAAAAGTAGAAAAAAAAGTCACAAGTATTAAAATGCAATGAATTTGAAATGAATTACAGTAATTCTAAGACCAAATTTTTCATTGCGTAAGTATCATCATCTCTCTAGGAAACGAATGCAAAACTATGCTAAGGCTTTCACCCGATATCACATTATGCACCACCGTGTACCTTCCGTGTGACCGAATGCTTTCTGTCTTAATAAAACATAATCACTTGCTGGCCCGCACAACGTCATCCTACTCACGGCCCACTTTAAGTCATCACCGCAAAGAGCAGCGTTTTATCAGATTTGCATAATTCTCACGAAATAATTCCATTATAGTGAAAATCACATTATAATGCCCACGGCCCTGCAGTACAGTACGGCGGCGAGAGAGTAGGCGAGAAAAGGAGCTTAAGATTCACGTTGGATCCTTCCAATGCATGTGCCTGGTGAAGAGGAGAAAAAAGTAAACTCAACTTACGCCGGTGATGATGTGTGAGCAAAAAGTAAATCACTTCAGCAAACATTAAGCTAGCTAGCATTAGTGCATCGGTTTACTTGCACAGATCACGTAAGGACATAAAGCTAAAAGAAAAAACTGGTTTTTTCCTCAGATGTCCATGTAAGGTGTTGAAAAACTTGTAAGTACTTATGAGCTTATCGTAAAGTCGTTGAGGAAACAAATTTACGCAGGTACTGTAATGGACGCTACATTGCTTACCAATAATCTATTAAGAGCTTTACTAATACGCAACTTTACTCAATTATTTAAATTGAATTTAAAGTGAATGGAAAATAAAGCACCCGAAAATGTTTTAAATAAAATGAATATTTCGTCTCTCTTTAATTTTTATAGTAGTTTTCTCAAAAAGATTGTATATCTTGTTTCCACAAAAAATAGAAATTTGTTCTCACGAAGTATGGATATTTAAAAGACACGCTAATACCATCCCAAGGGAACGTATCAATCACCAAAGGACAAATCTCATGGATATAATTTAATACCTCAACAAAGATCAATTCTGTGGCAAACCTCCCAAATGGTTACATGGGCCATAATTGAATCTAAGTTACCAAAGCCCCAACTCATCTGACAAAACGAATTGGATATTTGAAAAGCTTATAGATCATCTCGACACCTGGCACTAAAACAAATCGTCACCAATTTATCGCACAATACGAACATGGCTTCATTACTGTTCCATCCCCGGTGCACTGCACACCTAAAAGATAAAGTTTTCCACAACAATCTCACCCAAAACGGTACCTTTTCTCGCTACAAGCGGGAGGGACTATAAAAATGTTCGCTTATCTACCGAAACCAACGGCATCGGCCCTGGCTCGTAGAAAACGGCACGAGCCCGGGCCCAGGAATGTGTTTGCGTCCGTAAGCGGTTTAAGAACTTAATTAATCCGCTTTAAGATTGCTACATGTTTCGCTGCGCTCGACTTCGAACCGAAGCGCACACTATCTGCGTTGGCCCTCGAGAGTCGGCAAGTTCTCCAAAACTTTAGTCGTGGCGGAAGTTAACGATGGCCCTCAGTTAATTTGAAACCGGCTGGTCAGGAGCTTCAAACATCACCGGTCATTAAAAGTTATCAATGATAGTGCGGGAAATGGGATTCGGTTTTTTTTATTGGCTTGCAAAGTCGTAAACGAGCACATAAAACATGCTTCCACATTTGCTACCCCAAATTTACTTCCCGGAAAGTAAGGCGAAAGATCCTATTGAAGAGATTGCTGAGCTGATCCAAAACTTTACAGCAGAAATACACGGGACTGGAAGTTGATTGGATGTGTGCTGCCAACACCGTTTTATTTTGTAGCATGTTACAGCATATCGCCGTGTTACATAATGTTGGGCTGCTAAATGGAGGTAGGTTTCAAATTAATTTGATTTTGTTCAAAATGTATATGCTTTACAAAAATAATGTAGAACATTAAATAGGAATTTCTATTTAAATATTTCAGCAATTTCTAGTACAATAATGTTGTAACTTGCGGTAGTGCACAAAATTACAGATAGTGATTTACAGACTGATTAGTGAATATAATATTGCGAGGTAAACTTTAAGAGCTTCAAACCACACATAGTTATCCCAATCATCGAGGAGCGTCAGTGTATTGTGATATTCGATGAATTAGTAATTAAATAATTATGTAATAAGTGGGAGGCTTGGACCAGAAATTAATTGAACATTATCACGTCATTATGCTAAACTCGTCCGGTGATGAATAGTCAGCACATTACCCACCCACGTGCGGCTAGTGTACTGATGTAAATTGTCATGTCCACTTATGGTCTGATGATAGTAAAACATTTTTCAAACACATATTTGAACAAATTCGATTCAATGGCAATTTGCATTTTCAATTGAAAAAAGTCCATCCTCCATTCCAAAAGCTTAAAGGGTGGTATATTATTGCCACAATGGCGTAACCATATGCAAAATTTTAAAGATGATTTCTTATTGATGAAAATCGTATATTCCAACCAATAACCAATTACCTTTTAGACATAATCCATATCCAAGCCTAAAAGGATAAAGCCAAGACGGTTAAATGCATTATGTAAATTCTTTCCCGCTTGTACCGTTTTAAACACCTTTTACAAACCAAAAAATGCAGTAAAGATGCGTGAGAACCTTTGGCAGTTGTCCGTGCCTTTTCGCAAGCGAATTAAAACATTAAATTTGCATGCTCCGTTTGAATTAAATCAAGCAAGTGACGATGAGTTTCGGTCAGCGTGAGTTGAGCATACGAAACAAACAGGAAACAAATGCTGTCGAACTGAATAGAAAAAAAAAATCAGGAGCATTCTCACTGCCTGGCTCGTGTTTTCAAAACTGTTCGAGCGCTGTGAAAATTTGTTGATTGTGTTAAACGGGCAAAGATTACGGTTGGAACGATTTCCGAGAAGTTTTCTCTCTGCTGGGCAGCGGAGGGCAACGTGATCGTAGAGTACAGCTGCAACGGGAAAAAAACTACACAACAATCGAGAGGCGGCGTCAAATGGACCAGCTGAATGTTTGATGCAATTTTCGTGCCTTCGCTTCGATGTTTATTATGGAGCATGTTTTGGTAGGTAATTGGTGGTTGGGTGGTAGGTTTGGATGGAGAAAAAGTTTTCGAAAAGCTCTCAAACCCGAACACAATACACTTGACGCATGGTGTGAAGGAAGGTATTGGAAAATCATTTCGCTGAATGAGGTTAATGAAATGTTTATGAAAGCTGCCAAAGATTGCATGAATAATTTTAAGAACTTTCATAATAAAGTTGAATGCTTATGTTTACTTTTTCCAAGCTTCACGTTAATCGGATGAACTTCGCTTATAATGAAAATTCTTTTTTTTCACCCGTTCGATTTTTTTTAAAGTTGACAATTACAAACCTCCAATAACGTAAATTTTAACCTAGGCTTAGAGTATCTAGGAGAATAAATAAATTAGTAGAAATAACACATGATAAAATAAAGTCTACAAATAAAACTAGTTCTTTTAAGCACTGGAAAGTCCTGCCAAACTTCACAGCTTAAAAAAACGAATGTAATATTCCTTTCTGTTCCCTCTCTCCCTAAATTCCCACAATCATGTAACTGTTTTTCCCAACTTCAGAAAAATAAAAACAGATTTGTTTACACAAAACAGTCGCACGAAAAGACCAGTCGTGTTGTTATTGTGTGGGTTTTACCAAACTTTTCCAAAACTAATCTGCTGTTCTCTCGCTGTTGTTGCCAGCGTTATTTGTTCCTTACGCAACCCCACACCCAGCGAAGGGTGATTATGTTTCGGCCAGTTTTAAGCATGTCTCTCCTACCACTGTAGTTTATAATGAATTTCACGCAAGCGGAGCCGGTCCGAAAATGGTCCACGCTGAAAGTCACCGGAATGCCGGAAGCACCGTCGGCGGTTTCGTTTCGCCGGCGCGATGTGTTTGCCTTTATTATCCACGAGCTAGTCGTTCCGGTCAACTGGCCAAACTGGCGCGGAACCCGTTCACTTTCGTCCGCCATCCGTCGGCCGGACGGGATCTCGGACAACCGAAGCAGCTGCTCATAAAGTCGGTCTGTTTATTTTGCATTATGCAAAAGATTTTTCCTTCACTGCCGTCGGAGACACGGAAATATTCTTTACGGCAAGCAGCGAAAGACTTTGCGTGTTTGGAGACGATGTCCTGCGCCTCGTCCGTAACCCGTTTTTCGCTCGTGCTGGAATTGGAGAAAATCTATTTTAGGGATATTCCATGTTCAGCCATTCTGCTACACTCGTCCATCCTTTCAGTTTTTTTGTATGTGTGTGTGTGTTTTTTTTCTGTCTTGTTTTTGTTCGGGAAGCAAAAAAGAAACCAAAAGCTCAGCTAAGCCAACTGTCTAGCAAGGATTCAGAGAGAGACTCTTCACCATGGAGGGGGGGACATTAGTGGCGGTGGCGACACGGCCAGCAACGTCTGTCAGAGCTATCTTGTCGGCCGGCACCGAACCAACCGGGGGTGCACCAACACCCATTTCCATTTCCGGAACGTGTTGCAGCGCAACAGCGCAACGCAACGCAAGGCGAAGAAGCGTAAGCCATGCCAGCGCCACGATAATTGAGCTGCCTTTCAGCTTTGAATGTTTGCAAAATTGAGAAAAATGGTGAGCGTTGTGTTCCATAAAGAGTAGGTTTATGCTGATGCTATGCAGTGTCCCGGACCCTTCGATGCTAGCGCCTTCGAACCTCCCCCTTCGTACTGTGTTCACTGTCTTGCCTCCGGACGACGGGTGCGTGTGGCATCGTGGCTGCGGGGTACAGCGACTGCTAGCCCCGAAAGAACGATTTTCCTCTCCCGGCCCGGGCCGGTTGTGAGCTGGCAACAAAATGAGTGGTTTTTCTCTTCCCGCCAAGCTCATTTGCAAACTGTCACAGGCGTTGGTCCTAATGAGCAGATTATGTTTTCCGGTTGTTTTATTTAAGCAATTTAACATTAGTTTCAATCTGAATTAAAATCCAGCCCCAGCGTAAACAAGGTCAGCGGAAAGGATGCGCCGCTCTTGCCGGTCCCGTCGTTTGAGGGATTTCCGAGCCGCGTGGAATGGGATGCGTTGGTTAGGGCGTTGGGGAACACAACAATGGCAAATGATGTTGAGCAAGGCCGGAGCGCAAATGCATTTGTCAAAACCCGGCACCTCGCCGGTCAGTCTGCTTTCCTTT
The DNA here is from genome assembly GCF_943734705.1 of Anopheles coustani. Taxonomy (NCBI): domain Eukaryota; kingdom Metazoa; phylum Arthropoda; class Insecta; order Diptera; family Culicidae; genus Anopheles; species Anopheles coustani. Next base: position 21,898,860 of record NC_071288.1, read on the forward strand.
CAAAAGCAACGAGAGCTTTTCGTGGTAAAAGGTCATCGATTGAATGATGGTGTTGTGGACTGACGGCAAAATGGAACGAAAATTCTTGAATCAACCTTTAAATGGGAGAAATAAAATTTAAAAACTTCTAAATTGTTCTAGATGCATAGAAATGTGTTTCAATTGAGTGGTACAAATTTTCTTTTTCATATATTTCTATGAAAGACAGGAAACACGCGCATTTTATGAATAATTCAACCAAAACATAGTATCTAACAAATATCACAATTTTATTTATAAGAAAACGGATGAATTGCACTGTATCATCAAGAATTAAATACCATTATTTAAGTACATCTTTTTCTCAATCTGTAAGGATTTGTTCTTGGAGCCATTCAAGGATTACACAAATTCATTAGCAAACGCTTTCTGTACACAAAATAAAAGCCAACGTTAAACGTACCGAGCTCCGATCGGTGCAGAAAATAAGTGAGTTAAAATAAGAAAGAAGCGCAGCAGCAAACGGCATGAAATTAGTAAAAGTGGAAATCAAGAAACCACTTCCACCATCCGGCTACCGAATTTCCCGGCCCGGATCCTTGGCAGCACCCAAACTCCGAGGCAAGACACACACTGAGTGCCCTTGGCCAGCGGCCCCCCGGCAGCTTAATTTCATCACCAAAAGCAACCTCGTGGAATGGAAAAGGGAAAATATCAAAAGTCTAATTATGATAAATTACATTAAGCAACACGTTGCTCACGGAGCGTGATTTATGGATGAGGAGCAATAGCGCGCCGTTTTTGGGGCGCCGCTTGATGGATTTTTCCAGGGTGGTATTTTTATCTCCGCCCGTCTCGAGACGAGTCCCGGTACGTAATGAAAGAAACCGACTGTAAATGGAAAACAGAAACGAAGCAAATCAATGACCGAAGCGCAGGGATCGGTGGAGTTAAGGAAATTCCCTACTTCCGGAAGGCGGAATTATCTTCATTCCCTTCGTGCGTTGGGTTTCCATTCACTCAGCGACTCGGGGAGCGAAAATAAACTTCACTCGCCACCAGTCCAGGCGCAGCTCGCGGCCAAACGATGGGATGGGAATTGTGAAAGTTTAATTCAACGTCCGCCCCGCCCGGAATGAACCGGTATCCGCGCGGTGCTCAGGGTGGTTTCCTATGGCAAGAAAAGCGAAAAATAAAACGCAAGAAAAATATGCAAAACATTTACCCGCCAGAAGCTCGACAAGACGTTCGAAGAAAAACAAACGACGGTGGTGCGGGATGTGCTTTCGAACATCGCTCGCCACTCATTTGCCTTTTGGGCACCCGGGGGAGGGGGGGCCAAAGTTTGCATAATTCAAGCACGAGCTTATTGATTAAGCACAACTTTGCTCGGTCCCCGTCCTGGGTCCGGTGGTTGGTAGGGCTGAAGCGCGCGACGCACTCCGGACGCCGTGGTACCAGTTTCAGTGTACAATTTCCCTCCTAAATGACGCAGGACACGAGGTGTATGAAAATCTCATTTTTCCACTTCTTCCACCATCCGACTCAATTCGCCACGAGAAAGCAGTTCGTTTTGCGTGATCATGTCTCCGCAGGACCCTGGTGCAAGGCACGAACAAAGCGAGTGAAGAAAGCAGCTGAGGGCAAGATGCAGCATCAAATCAAATGGGGAATAAAAAATGCATTTGTTCATTCGCGGATGGTTCTGCGGTTAATATTTGAGGCGAACTTCTCGGTGCGCTATTTGCAAGGGCTTGAGCGAAGCTGGTTTTATTTACTTGCCCCATCGTTTGTTTGCACACTGTGCTCCGTTTGCTAAAGTGAACTACTATTTCGCGGGTGATGTACAAGTTTAACACGCTCCCATCAGAATGCTGATTGCAATGTATTTTTCATCCGGTTAAATCCAATATAACTGAGAACTAACAAAAGAACACCCAGCTCCTAACAACGTATCGCACGCTAATGACGCGGGCTTTCGAGGCCAGATTGTGTCTCGATTGGGATGTAAACGACATAAACATGTTCACGTGCTACGTTTCTCGGTCAACAGTTTAATCCGCTCCTGCCACGCACAGTTTGGATACTGCCTGTGGCTTGAGCCACTTCGCCCGGTGTGCTTAAGGCCAACGAACACACCGTTAGCATCCCTTAGTGGGCATTATGGCACGGATTGTTCATGCACAACCGTACGAGCGTGTCCTTAAGCCGAACCGAACAGTCGCCATTCGGCTCGAAGCCATTTCGTGGCACAATAAAACGCAATGGGATCCTTCGTTCATCTCGCTAATGAGGTCTGGAGCGGATAAACGACCCCAAGATACCGGCGTTATTGTTGACCAAGTTCGCGCTGGCAACCAGACGGCGACAAAGGATCGGTCCACGGCACGGCGACAGCCAATGGTTTTATTTCCCCGCGGCAAATCGGATGGACCGAGGAGGGGGTGCAAAACAAAAATAGAAACCGGGCAGACCTCTTTTCGCCGAAGGGAAACGGACGCAGGGATGGTCCACCTGCCAGTGACGGTGACGAACCGAACCCGGGACGCTGGAAAAAGAACGTAAATCAGAATTGACATAACGATATTGGTTTTAAATGTGTCCCGTCGCGAGACGGATGGCATTCAAACGGGAAAGTTTTTCGGTAAAGGGCAAAGTACTCCACTTTCGCTTCGTGTGTTTGCACACTAACCGTGCTCCACAAGCATTCGATGCGGTCGAAGTTGAACGCGGCGTGATATCCTCCCGGGTGCTAAAACTTTAACCGTTGGTAAAGCAAACTTTCGCGCAATGACAGCGCTTGCCGGAATCTGTTCGTTCGTTTTGCCACCTCCAGTCAACATCGGTTTCGGAATTGAAGAACTAACCACTAATGGTGTTTGATTTGTTAATTGAGGATTTTCGGAGCAATTTACAATGGGCCACTTGCTGAAGCTAGAGGCGTTTGAATAGTGTAGAATCACGCTAGGATATAGATTACGTGGGTTTCCGAGGGTGTTTAGTTTATGAAGAGATGAAATCTGTTTGTTTAGAGACTTTCAGTTGATATTTATTGTATTGTATAAATGAAAGTCGCGACTTCAGCGTGACCACCTGCATTTAATCAAACGAAAAGTTGATTTATCTATTGCTTATTTTAGATTTCTTACGAATGGAATTTTGTATACACTAAAAACTCGACCAATACTGAACCATCGGTTCTGAAACTTTTTTCACATGAAGATTAAGTGTTGAAGATTTGTTTGATCACTAGTTTTCGATAGAATCATCTAAATTTTACAATTGAATCTCAGTTTTACTAACAGAAATAAAACAAGAATGAAAACATATGTCAAGGTGTATCCACCAAACATATACAACAAGGTTTATAAGACATGGGTAAATCGATGAAAAATCAACCATTTTAAATATGCTGTTATTGTAATCTAATAGTAATTACGGCATATTTAAAATGGTTAACACATTAGTCTCAAGAAAAGAATATAAACCATAACTCTTTTTTCAATTCCTACTTTACCGGGCATCGTCAAGCTTGTTTGAAAAAAACCTATTTGTAAAAAAATTCACATAACTTTTACTATCGAACTCCCTATGAGTTATATCTCGGTTGATAATACACAGATAAAGTTACTACATGTTAAGCTTATGAAGGAAACAACGTACAAACCAAACCGCAACAAATGAATCTGATGATTTGCTCACTGTAACAAAGTCCCAGCATAATGTCACCGATCCGAGCAGCAACAGAAACACAAAAAAGTACAATTGCAGTCGGCAATGCACCAGTCCCGGCTCCATTGGTACCAGTTTCTATTAATGTAGAGCAATTTCGTCTCGGGGGTAAACGAGAATAAAATGATGCAACAAAACCAGAACAAATACGCACCGTGCAACATCCCAATCCGCACCGAAAACACACCGCAACCGTTTCCGAGTGATAAAAGCGAAGCGTTCGGAGAAGTTCTTTCGAGTTCTGTTCCCTCCCCGAAGCACACCGCAAGTATGCCACAAAACGCTAAGCAAATGCCGTGTAGCTAAGAATAAAGACGCGCAAGAGGCACGCCAATCGAGAAGTGCAAAATGGCGCACGGCGTAGGGCTCGGTAAACGTCTGGTGGCTGCTTCATCTACATGAAATTAGCATTATTCAGCATACGCGTGGCCCCCTCCCCGTCCCGAGCGCTACACAAAGCATTCTCCTGCTACGTCAGCTGCCCCATCAGCTTGCACCGGCTTCATCAAGCAATAAATCTTCGCCGGCACTCGAAAATACTAGAAGAAAAATCAATTTCCATTGATGACATCGGTACGGTGGGCACATGTCGGCTAGGTAGGTTTAAGGCCACCCTATTCGAGTCCGCTTGTGTGAAGGCAGGCGCTTGCTTGTCGACGAAATTGGCGAAGCTAACAGGGCGGAATCATAATATTTTACAACGTCGAGCAGGGCGTGCCGGGTTTGTTTTTCCTTTCGCTGCCGAGGACCAATATAATTTGCATCAGAAAAGCCAATCCTTCATCGGGCAGACACACATACATAGACATGGCAGTGATAACCAGATGCGAACAAAAGTTCTTCGCCCTCTCCCCCAATCGCACGCGAGGCGAGTGTTAAGCCCTCAATAGAACAGCGGAATGTAATCAAAAAAGATATATTTACTTCTATGGCAACTCTCTAGCTGTTACAATTTCAAAAAATATATATGAAGATGCGTAGTAAAAAGAAAGAGAGACAGACACCGCACGAGCATGTCGGGTATGTTGTTGATGGTGTTGTTGTTTTTTTTTTTTTGTTGTTGAGGAAATTGGTTGGTTGGGTTTGTTGGGCAAGGGAAGGCTTAGAAGCACTTGCGGTGCACGATGCCCGGGCCACCCTCGTCGTACTCGTGCTTCGAGATCCACATCGTTTGGAAGGTGGACAGCGAGGCCAGGATGGATCCACCGATCCACACCGAGTACTTACGCTCGGGCGGGGCAATGATCTTGATCTTGATGGTGGACGGGGCGAGCGAGGTGATCTCCTTCTGCATGCGATCAGCGATACCTGCGGGGAAAAAGAGTCGGCGTTAGAAGGGTCCCGCGGACGGACGCAATTGAAGGCTTACCTGGGTACATGGTGGTTCCGCCCGAGAGGACACTGTTGGCGTACAGATCCTTGCGGATGTCGACGTCGCACCGCATGATCGAGTTGTACACCGTCTCGTGGATACCGGTCGACTCCATGCCGAGGAAGGACGGCTGGAAGAGGGCCTCGGGTGCGCGGAACCGCTCGTTGCCGATGGTGATGACCTGTCCGTCCGGCAGCTCGTACGACTTCTCCGACGACGACGAGGCGGCCGCCGCCTGCATCTCCTGCTCGAAGTCCAGCGCCACGTAGCACAGCTTCTCCTTGATGTCGCGCACGATCTCCCGCTCGGCCGTGGTCGTGAACGAGTAGCCCCGCTCGGTGAGGATCTTCATCAGGTAGTCGGTGAGATCGCGACCGGCTAGATCCATGCGGAGGATGGCGTGCGGCAGGGCGTAACCCTCATAGATTGGCACCGTGTGCGAGACGCCATCGCCCGAGTCCAGCACCACGCCGGTGGTACGACCGGACGCGTACAGCGACAGCACGGCCTGGATGGCGACGTACACGGCCGGCGCGGCGAACGTCTCGAACATGATCTGCGTCATCTTCTCGCGGTTGGACTTCGGGTTGAGCGGGGCCTCCGTCAGCAGCACCGGATGCTCCTCGGGGGCCACGCGCAACTCGTTGTAGAACGTGTGGTGCCAGATCTTCTCCATATCGTCCCAGTTCGTGATGATGCCGTGCTCGATCGGGTACTTCAGCGTGAGGATACCGCGCTTGGACTGCGCCTCGTCGCCGACGTACGCGTCCTTGTTGCCCATGCCGACCATCACACCCTGGTGGCGCGGGCGGCCAACGATGGACGGGAAGACAGCGCGCGGCGCATCATCGCCGGCGAATCCCGCTTTGCACATTCCGGAACCATTGTCCACGACCAGTGCTCCCGCATCATCGTCACACATCCTGAGGCTGTTTTGTTTCCTGGGGAGGCCTACGCCGACTGCCGGAGTGGAAATGGAAATGGAAAAACAAGGGAATCGAAATCGATCACTTCAACTCCTGGTCACTGTGCTGGAGGTCACTCTGGCTCGTGTCCTTCGTGCGACGCACTCACCTCAACTGACAGAACCGATATGAACGCGCTATAAACCGACAGCTACAAAGCGGTGACTGAGGGCCAAAACTGTCGCGTGCCAACTTATATACTGCGGTAGTAAAGATCGATCGTCAGATCGCCATTAAAGGATCGCCGCGAATTCCGAACCGGCACTCGATGATCCGCGCGAGCGAGACGGAAGGCACCCGAATCGGTGCACCGAGCCCGACAGAGACACCCGGGCTGCCGATACGAAACCGACACATCCGCCAGCTTTTCACCCCAAAAATAGCCATCAGCCGGGAAACCCATCTCCCCACGGATCGAGCCACGCCCGAGCGGCATCACATCGGCATTATCGGCACACGACAACGCATCATGCATTTCCCCCCGGGGAAAGCGGGGAAAAGGCCAAAGGGGTAGGACCTAGCGGAGGGCCTTTAATGGAGACGCCATAAAAATAGCGATCACTGATTCGCACATTCGCGCGTAACGCGTCTATTGACTGCGCCTCGAAATGCATGCAGTTGCATATGGTGGTGAGTGTATTTGTTTCATCGATTACGTTCCCCCTCTGGCCTCCCCCTCTCCCCGCGATTGGGACACAAATCCCCCAACCCTGGGCGTTCGGTGGCGTTTGGCACGAGATTGGCCCAACATGGATTGAATGAGTGCGATTGATAGATGATTGTTTGGTGTTTCAGGCGCCGCATCGCACCGACGGTCAGCTGTTTTTCCTGAAGAACACCTTATATGGTGCGCTATCCGAAACCCCCGCCCTAAAGCGCACCCCCCAACACTTTCTGCAGGGTGTATCGGGCACCCCAATCGATCATTTCCGTTCGACAGCGGCAGAAGTAAGTTTGAGCGGGACTCGCTAGCATTTTCTTGTGCATCGACTTGTTGGGTGCATTTTTGTAGAGAGAAAGAGAAAGAGAGAGAGAAAGGAGTGAACGATGCCGGTGGAAAATGTTCAATTGCTACAACCACTTCGCCGTGTAAGGACATAAGTGTAGTGCAAGATTGTAGGAACGTTGATGAACGGTTGTGTTTAGTTTGAGACATTTTATACGGATATTTTCAAAAACTTCGACAATTTATAAACAGTTTTAATTAAAAATGAAGGAAAAAGTTTAATAACAAACTAAATCGTCTCCCATTGATCCTTTCGGAACATATTTGCCAACGGTGGATTTGAAACGATCACCTCATCTGCATTCGGTATAACTGAAAAATGTAATCTTTGCGGTCGGAGTCAACTTTTAAAATTATTCATTAAAGCTAATGAGATCGTATTGAATAAATTTGCGGCACTTATGAAGCAAGCGGACGGATACACACACTCTGCCGTGAATAGACGGATTAAACGGGAGCGAAGAAAAGAAGAAGCTACATTTGAGCAACGTCATTCATATTCAAATTCGCTGCTCATGTTGGACTGTATTTGTCCTTCACAAACCTCAAACTAATAACGACAAAACCCTTTCCCCGAAGGACTCCGGGAAAAAAGTAGACGGTGAGCGCGTGAAGGAGGCGACGGGGGCAGGGGGCCCGGGGCAGATCAGTCAGGCATTCCGTAGCGTCATGTCAAACCCTTTTCACGCTGTTATTGCTACTGTTGCCTGAATGTGAGAGCGAGCCTCGCAAGAAGCCCGAAACGAAACGACAAAAGCATGTTTTCGTCGCCTTTCACGGGCAGGAAACATCAATCCATGCTTCGGCCCGGAAAGAGGGGCAGCAGCATAACCCCGGGACCACCCAGCCAGCACCCACGGCGTGACAGGCTATTCATAACACTTGATTATGCTTAAAGCATTTGCGCCCTCCCGGGCTCGGGTTGCGGGTTTAACAGATGTTGAAAATTTGTTTACAAAAAAGTGATCCACTTCAAATGGGGTTTAATTAGGTTCCCGTTTTCCCAGATCCATAAGCTTGCGAACGACAGCAACAAGCGCAGCAAGGAAGAATGGAAATCGTCGAACGAACGCGGTGAGTCTACAAATATGATAAAATACTCCGAAATCAATTCCAACCCGGGCGCACGGAATCATAATTTTTAATGAGACAAATTATTCGCCACCCACCACCATCGCTCACATCGATGCGACGTAAACAGTGTTGTAAAACGGGCGCTCACTTATCGTTTTGTTACACGCCTTGACGAGCAGCTCGGCTGGTTTTGCAGCATTGGCGAGCTAATTAAGAGCTGCGCTGCCGCATATATACAAAGCGTAACCATGCGTGCGCGCGTGGCACCGGCCCGAATCGTGACAGTTCGCCCGTCGGAAGATACGCGCTGGCGATACTGTAATAATAATGAAATTCACAGTTCATTTATCAGTGGCAACAATACCGCCGGCTACATCATGCATGAAGACACCAATTTTGAATGCGCTTTAAAAGGACCCCCGGCCGAGGCAGGCGAGCAGGCGAATGAAATTTATCGCCCCGGCAGGACGCCGCGTCCACGCGGTGACGCGGACACGATCCAGCTGCAGCGACCGGTTCGGGTCCGGTTGACGGCGCGAACTACCCCAAAAACCCGGCGCGGAAAACCCGGTGCGACCCAAACCGGTCACCGTCACCCCGAAAAGGATTCGGGGTCCGTTCGCTTTAATTAAAATGATAATTTTATTTTGTCGGTCAACCGTTGCATGATTCATGTTGCGTATCCCTGCATGCTGTATCGCTGTCTCGCTCACACCCGCTCACATTTTCGAACTCTCTCTCTCTCTCTTGCTCGCACTAGCAAGGTCAACGTCTCGCGAAAAAGCTTCCAAAAAAGTCACTCCGAACCGGTGCCAGTGGATGTCGTGCTGTCAAAGTCACCGAATCAACCAACAACACGCACTCCGGTGTTCGCTGAGGCGAAAATAATAACAAAAAAAAAGGAGGCACAGCAACAACCGAGTAGGCGGTCGAAGGGGTGGCGAAAAATGACCTCCTTCACTGAGCGCCTCCAAACCCCCCTCGGGCCGCGTAAGGAAAGGACTCCCGAAACCAGATGGGTCAACGTGGAAAGAATGTCTTGGCACGTATTGCTGTTTGTTTTCCGACACCGTGGGATTTTCCACCGTGGGCTGTGAGTCAAAGAAAGTAGAGAACACACAAAGCTACACACACACACGCAGAGGAAAATAAGGGTACACCAGCATTTACCTGACCTGTCAGTCATCCCGTTAATTAAAAACATATTTCTATGCCAGCCCGTTTCCAGCGAATGCTCATTTGGTGGAAGTGTATGACCCCCTGAAGGAGGGTTGTGCACGATGTGCTGACGTTGGCTACTTTTACGTTGGTTGGTCGGTTTGTTTGTTTGGTGTTACGAAACCCGTTGCGATTCTCTCTCAACCGTAGGTTTACCAATTTTTTTTTTTGCCAAATATTTCTGGCCCTCTTAAGCTCCGCTGGCACGATTTTCCTTCCACCATTACGTCGAACCCTAAAAGCGGGGTGTTTTGCTCCAGTTTGAAATGATCTTTTCACCTGTCATCGTGTGAAGTGTGGTGCGGTTGGTACGCTAGGAGTGCCAATTGTTCTACCCCCACCCAAGCCAACGTCGAATCGGTTCGCTTCCTCCGCGTGTCGAGTGAGTGAGTGCGCCCGAGAATGGATGGCGGTGAATACTTTATTCTGGCGGAAAATTTATTGTACTACCAAGCCCGAGACCAAGGATGATGGATGGATGGAGCCGTATGAGCCGTCCCTTGGTACCACGGAAGAAGAAAAAAAAAACAAAGAGACCACGGGGAGGGAGTGAAATGGAATTTAACAACAGCATAATTTGAACTGATAGAATGTGCATATTTCAACAGCTTCCACTGTTCCGACACGCGCGTACACACGTAGAGTAAATATTGTTTGATTCGGTTATTTATGGCCCGATATCCTCGCTCACGCTGGGGTGGGGTGAGCCACAAATGATGCCTAAATCTACATTCGCCGGCGTACACTGAATTGATGAGTGTAAATCAGAGCCTCGGGTGAGGTTAAGATTGAGATTTTATATTTATACACTCCTAGAAGATCAATCTCTCGGGGTCCAACGCTTCTGGGTAAGGTGAGCTTTGGTTGTGATTTGGCGAGTTAGAAGCACGTTGGAAAGCAGTTTAGCATAAGTCATAAATTTGGTTTCTAAAAACCACAGTTTAAGGTATCTGTTGATTGGGTTTATGTAATACAATGTATTTGGTATTTTTTCTATATTTATCTTCTTTAAAAACTAAAGAAAACTTCAGATGACTTATCATGGTAGCAAACGAAAGGGCGAAACGGTTTTATTTTTATTCAAAAATTTTAGTGATTTATACAAAAAGCCCATCTCAATTTTTTAGAATTTGTTCATGATGTCAATTTTGTTTTCCTCCCAAAACTAAAGATTCCAATTGTTTAATCAAGTTTATTCCATGTGATTTCCTCGTATACTTTTTGTTTAACGTTTTCTATCATTCTACTTGCATTATAGATCGTTCTAAAATTTCCTAGTCTCGTCTCTGTTTTACTTTACATACAAAATAGCTGCTTTGAAGAAATAAAATGTTCATACCCATTACGAGAAACTAAATACAAAAAATATTCGAAATAAAATAAAGCTCGCAATATTGAAAACTTGTCTAAGCTGAGTTATTTTAGTTACTTAGTACGGCAGTACAGAGAAGATATTTTAAATTAATTTGAATAGAAGATTAATTTCAAGTACCATTAAAAGAAACTATTAACTAATTATAAACAGAAAAATTATAAACAGAACTATAAAAAAAAAGAAAAAAAATATAAACTATATAAAAAATTATAAACAGAACAACAAACCAAAATTTAAATGTTAAAAAAAAAATAAGCATGAAAATGTTATAAGGAAAAGTAAAAAAAACCGTTATTAGGAAAAGTATGTTCTGTTCAACACACTTTAAAAGTACACCAACAGTTAGTAGGACGCTATTAAGCCAGGAGAAAATCGTGTGGAAATAAACTGACTGTTTCCTTTCCACTTCAAACACATGCCGCGTCCGAGGGTTTACCTTCCTGGTTCGCTTCTCCGGTACAGCCGACCGCATCTGCTTTCCCACCATTGCATTGCAAGGCCGTTGGCATTTGCTCGAGCATAAAATGACGTGTCAACGTGCCGCCGCCCGGGTCTGTTTACTTTCCATTTGCGCGACTTAGTATGTATGAAAGTGCCCGGGACGAAATTTATATGCGCATCGATTTCAAAACAAGACACCGTCGACTGTTATTTTGTTTATTTAAGTGTTCGCATCCTGCCTCGGATGGCCGGCAGGTCCTTAATGTACTTCGGTGGGATTTGAGTGGCATGGCAGAGGTGCATGCACATCACACACGTTGAGCGTACTCATACACAAACACACACACACTCATAAAGGACCCACGGGGGGACCACATCGATGACGAAAGTTGGGCCACAAATATTGACCTATTTCTTAGCTCTTTTTTTCGACGCTCAACAATGCAATTGAATCGGAAAACCAACGGGGAACAACCAGTCATCCAAAGCGTCACGGCAAGCGGACTTTATTTGATTCCCTACATGAGCCCAATGTTTAACCTCGCCACCGATCCTTCCTCGCCAAACCCGATGCTGCTGACTGGGCCTCGGCCAATCGGTTTGCTGCTGATTGAATCAAACGCGAAACATTAGAAATTATTCCATCATCGCTAGCGGAAAAGTACGGCGCTTGCGTTTCGGTGCGGGAAAAGCATAATATCGCACACCACCGCCAGCCTGATAAGGGCTGATCGTAGCATATGAGTGCCGCACATGAATTAAATTTCGTTTGCGCCACCGAAATAATGTGGCGCCTGTCAGGAGCAAATTGATCATAGCATAATTAGGCTTGCGGTTGGCGGAAAACCCCCCAGGACGGTTGGGAAACGGTCGGGCGGACGCGATGGGTGGTAGGTTTCCGAGCGCTTCGACCATTTATTCCCATTTAGGAGTCACGTGCGCGTCCGATGGCTGCCGATAACGGCCGATGACGGCTGGGATTCGGCTCTAAGGAAGGATCGGGGCGGGACCGGGCCTTTTCCATTAGCAACCAGGTTGGAGAGTTCGGTAGCGTCGAGGTTTACCCTAACCCTCACCTACCATTCACCATTGGGTGGTGAAAGTGCATAAATCGCACTATGCAGCAAACCGATGATAGGCGTTTTTTAGGTGCAGTACGGTAATGATTTGCGATGCCGCCCGACAATGTGGGGTGCATTATTTGACTAAACAACCCACTCCGCCTCAACAGACCGCTAAACCCACAGTCCTGGATGAGCATATTTTTTATCTCGCATTTTTGCTTTCCCCGATCTAGACGTATAATTAGATCTTTGGCACGACTTGCCGGATCACGTTGCGCATGGAAATCATCATCAGCTCCCGGGCCAACATATGGCCCTCCCCCCTGATTGAATATGTCAATATGCGTGACGCTGGCAGTAATGAAATTATTATCGCGCAGCCACAACTATTTTCCAATAATTAGCTACCGCCAGCGGGATGCTCCTGCCCGGGCGCTGGCCAGAATGCACCGCTGCGTCAATGTATGCAGCGTCACCGCAACAATGACAGCAAAACCCGGTCGCCTCTAAGCCGCACGTTCGCGGTCCGGCGCTATTTATTAGCATCCACTAATGGAAAGTATAGTTCGATTCCGCGGCCCCGTGATTCGCAGCGGTGGGCAAGCACTCGAGAAAAAAAGGATTGTATATTTAGACGACCAATATGTGCGTACAGATCTCGGAAGCGTTGCATAATTGAAGCGTGTCAGGCCGGCGCCACGTCAACAGCGGCTAGGACACGACGGAATAAACATCGATCACAACTGGACAGAAACTTTTGGGGTGGATTTTTGCTTATTCACCACCCCATATTGTCCCTCTTCTAGCAGCACTCTGCGCTCCAACCAACGCGTCAAAACAGAATCCGTCCGGCGTATGCTTGCCCGTCTCGCGGACCAGTTTCGATGCACTTGCGTGCGCCAACGAAAGGAGGGGAAGGCTCTAAATTTAGCATTGTCGCGTGTCACGCTTCGTGTTCGCGTTTAATGCACACGCATGCACCACACACACACACACTCGGGCACGCGTGCACGGCGAGAAAAGAAGCGAAGCAAAGGTTTTGTAGCGATCCTGCGGTTAGAATTCGACGGATTCGAAGGGCTTCCGATCGATCGCGGAGTCAAGCGCCCCACGATGTTGGGCGCGTGCGGCTGAACGAAGCTGATGGGGAATCGCTGGGAAAGGGCGGGTACGGTTGGGGAAACTATGCTCACCCTTAGCGCACGCAGCGAGGCAGTGTCGCCAAACACTGGCACAAGCCCGATCGCTCCTTGGCCCACCGTGTGCGTACACTTTCCCCCCCTCGTCAATTTACATTCCGCGCTGGTTTAGATGGGATTTTTCTTTTCGATCGAAGCGTCTTAATATTGCTGTGGATGTTTAATATTATAAAATGGAAATCAAATGTTGGACCCATTGTTTTTGCTTCGTTCAAACCTTTAACTAAAGATTATTTCTAATAGAACGTTAAGTCTACTCTTTTTCAATTCATTTATTCATTTGCATTTGCCAAATATGTAGAAAGCTATTTAACTAAGCTGTCCAAGTTTGATTCTCTAATATTTTAAAATTCAACTACTCAAAAACAAGTTGAGAACGAAAACATATAAGCAGAATATTAAACTAGACAACATGCAAGAGAATCATGTATCACTTAAACGATACCGAGTGCAAATTATTGATTTTTTAGAACAAACGCATTATGGAACAAACGCTTTTCAAAGGCGTTGAAGAGAGAAGAAAGAACAGAATGCGGGAAAAAAGGACGAAATAAAACGCAGCAACTCAAAAACAAATCCTAATGAATCCTTCAATAAAAACATGACTCACAAATTGTTTATTTTACGATAGCTCAAAATTAATTTTAAGCTGGAAAATTCGCTTCTTTTATTGTCACAAAGATTTGTTTAGAGTTAAATATAAATTTTCCTTTTCATAACTGAACTTTGCTTTTGAAAAACTCTGTAAATAACATTCGAAGAAGTTTTATTTTCTCAATACATTTCGTCGAATAACTTTCAACAGCGTGAATGGAAAAACATTTTGGAGTATAAGTTGATATGGATAGAAACAATGACCTGATGAATTAAAAAAAATTCTAAACTAAACTACATGAAATTACCCTTATTTTTCCTACTTATATCGAACAATAAGTTGCGCTTTACAAACAACAAGAAATGCGTGACCATCTATCCAGTTAAAACTTGAGTTCTCTAAAGAAACTCTCTCCAAGTCGTCAATAAATCAAAGCTTGAAATTGTTTTGCAATCAAGTTTTCTCTACGTGGCATCGTTTCAAACAAGTTGAATCTATCGATTCCTTGCTGCGATCGTCTCGGCTCGTATACTTTCGAACGACCTGTTTTCAATTTTCGCGAAGCGCACACTGTTTTCCCAATAAATAATATCAAACGTCATAGACAGGATATGAACCGTGCAAATCGAGCCCAAATTGTGCTTGTTGCTCCGCTCATCGATCAAGTGCTCACTTCAAACGTCGGGCCGACCGTTGATTTGGTCTGCTCCGCACCCACAAAAGATCACTTTGTTGAGCCACAGAAATTATGTGACTATTATTTCCGCCGTTATGCTCCTGCATGTTCCAGCAGCGGGCCAACGTTTGCCATCGGCTTGACCAATGACTCATTGACAAAACGGCAACACTCCATTTGTGTACGTGATTGCAATTTCCGCCCGCTCAGTGACCCTTTTTGTGGCCCCGTCTTCCCTCTCTCTCTCTCGGGACCCTCAGTAAACTTGCCAACCCTCTTGCCTTGTGACACACGGTCCCTCACTTCTTAACCCACCCTGGTCGATCTATGCTCGGACGGGGCCAGTTTACACTTGTCAGGAAACATGATGATGACTCATGTTAGCACGTCGTCAGCAACGTTGTTATTGTCCCGACCCGACCCGTCACTGTCCCCGTTTTAACTGGCGTGTCGACCACTCGACCTTTCGACCGTTCTCCCCGGGAAACAATCGGCCATTCCGGGCAGCAACATTGACGACCGGCTCGTTGCCTCTCCCACCACCATCAGCACAACTCTGCGAAGGAGTGATTTTGATATTCCAAACACTGAACTCACATCTTTGTGAATGCACACCGTTTTGGGTGTGGGTGTGGGTGTGTGATTGTGAATCGGAATGTGCATCCTCAACTCGAACCTGGACTCGAAGTCCAGCAAGCTGCTGAATGCTTACACGTGACATCTTCTGCTCCAATCGAATCGAATGGCGCTCGACGGTGGGAAATGGGAAAATCGGTGGGCACTCGCGGGGCAAACTGATATGACGAAAAACTAACCTCCCGCAACGTGGGCCGCCCGGAGGACGTGGACGTGCATCTATTTAGCCGACCGATGCCGAAACCCGAAACTCGAACCTTCAGCAGCAGTTTGAAGTGTCGGCCATGAATAATCACGAGTGTCACGGGTATTTGGAGCGGTGATTAATGACCACCATTCATTCTCATTTCAGAACGATGACCGGGGCCCATCTCATAACTTCTGTCTGGACAGAATTTCAAGGCTCATCACCATCGCCGGCCACGCACCAGTCCAGCGGTCGTTACGGTTCTTATTCACTTTTTCCTCCTCCGCTGGGTTAAAAGCGGTCCGGAGTGCTGGAGAATTAAATTAGCTTTCTTGACAGCTTCTTTCGGCCGGCTGATATCCATGTGCCCGGAACTTAGTGGTCACGGGGGGATGGGGGCGGCAACTTTAATTGTTCCAAACAAATACCGACGGTCTGGTCTGGCTTGGGAATGGACGGCCAAAACCGTCACACCAGCACGCCTCAATCGTTAATGCTATGCAACATCCTTCACGCCAGCCGAACTCCACTCCCGGGATGGGGCCGGCTTTATGTAGCGTCGTAACGATTTTCCACACAATTGAGTTTCTCGCCACGTTGAGCATAAGTGAAAGTGGCTTCCACGTGTTCCGGGACTGCCCCGGCATTGCCTCCTGTGTGTGTGTGTGTGTGCGTGTGTTCCGTACGATCCTGTTTGCACACCAGATACAGCGCTGCTGGTTTTGGGGGAACCACGAACCTCCCTCCCTCTGGAGGTGCCACAGTTCAGCTCTATTAAAGGTTGAGTATTGTTTTTTTCTCCAAACCTGTCCATTTTCTCGCCCTACTTCCCATATTTAATTAATCACGATCAATTGTGCTATGAAAATTTGATCGTTGAAGCAAACACCTTCATTCGTGGGGACAGCGGTTGGGCTGGGGCAGTACTTTTACGCATCATTTTCCACCGAGCACTTTTTTGGAGCCACTTTTCCCCGACCTGGAAGCTGGTGCATATATTTTGACACAATGACATAAGAGAAAATCAAGAAAAGATTCCTATTTTCAATCGGTAGAAACATGGATTTTCATTGGTTATTGAACAAATTTCTGAATGATATGTTTGCAATAGCATTTACAAAGTGTTGTTCTCTTGACTTATACGTAAATTGGAGTTACTTTGAGTATAAAATACCTGACATTGAATATATGCCTTGAACAGTATTTACCATGATTATTCATTTGTTGATCCACTCGTTTCTATAGAAGAACGAATTTGTTGCGTATCAAGCAACAACAACCTAAACAGATCGTTACGTGTATTTTTCCACGAGCTTCCAGAAATCTAATTCTACAACACAACCTGTCCTGGAAGCTCGAGCGTTGTGCCAAAAACATACTCTAACCCGAACACGGTACCGTCCTGTCAACAACAGACCGAGCGTTTGCCAAGGAAGTGTCACAAACAACCTCTAAATCCGCACACACGTCCGACCCCCTTCCCGGGTTCCGGGGAAAGAGACGACCTCATCAAAAGTTCAATAAACCCCCGGTGGACGCGCTGTTCGCCAAATATCCCTTCAACTCCGGGCCCAAACAGGATTGGGTCGGTCGGATTGGATTGAAAAGAATAACAACTCTCGTTACAGAACGACCGGTTCACTATTTTGGTTTTTCTTTCCTCGGAACCGGAAAGCTGCCCTGCAGCAGCGAGCACGCGTAGGCGAGCCGAGTTTTCCAATATATCCGGTTAACGGGACGACATGCGAGGGACCGCCATTCCCTCGCCTCCACGGGGAAACTCTTGTACTGTATGCAAAGGCATGTGCGCTAGTTTCCGATTTTGATTTTATTTATCTCCGTTTCCTTTTCCCCCGTTTAAGGCGAGGCCAATCCTGCCCGTTGATTTCCCCCACGGAACGGGGCCACTTCTTAATTCTCCCCAGAGAATCGCACCGGCAAGAAAACGGTCGGAAGAGCATTCCAGGTTGCTGCTATTTTTTGCTTGCTGCTTGCATCCAGTAACGGACCAGCGATTGCCCGGGCGGGCATGGCTTTAGTTCGCGAAACCAAAACATTCTAACGTTATTGGCCGGAGCGTAAAACGGATTTACCCGATAACCCAATATTGCCTATTTGCGTTGATTTACCAACCGACAGTTTGGTTAGAACCGGGACGGGTGTTCCGTTGTAAGCCGTTCAATTGATTTCTGATTTGGAATTCATTCATTTATATGGATATTTGTCTTGTCCCAGCGTTGACAAACGGGCGCGGATCTGGAGGGTTCGTGTTTCCGCCGAACAGTTTGGCTTCCGTCGACCTTAATACGATACTACTCGAGCTGTCCATCAGCGCAAATAGTCAATCAATCGGGGGTAGATTGACATTGCTCGGAACATGCTGCCAGTATACAATCATTTCAATAACAATTTATGAATCGTATCCTAACAAACTATGGTGGGCTGTGTTCTGTTCTTTATCGCTGGAATGAATAATAGTTGCATAAAATTAAAGTTTGCTTTATGAACCATTTGAAACATTACCAATGATTGATTGAACGGTTTTACCGATCAATGTTTGGAAATCGAATTTGGGATATTTTTTGTAATGGGACAACTCGACAATAAAGAGTTCTCTCTTCTTTCTCGTTTTAGAGGTAGTATCACCCTACTGCGTTTCTTTTTCGTTATTTATTTGCAATCTATTTCATTATAAATCTACTCCTTCTAATGGATGTAACTGTTTCCTTGAATCTAGACATTTAAACACTGCCATTATCTACCTGCTCTGATAAGGGTTACCATAAAACATTAGCTAATGGGTTTCCCTCGAGTTCTTTTCTATTCCACTTCGTCACACACCCGGCTGTTGAATATTCATAAATAAAGATCGTGTCGGCGTAGACCTGTCGATATTTGTCATCGCATCATTCACGCAGAAAGCACCGAACAGAAGGATCCCCAAAATTAGGACCGCATCATAAATCTTCCCACCACCGTCAGCTCACAGCTGGCGGGACCATTGTTTTCTGTTTCTTTTCAAACAGAAGCGAAACATTCTATCCACAAACAAACTGCTTCCAAGCGTCTTCTTACTCTCTTCTTTGTCGGATTATCAACGTTCCTTGGCATTAAACCCCTGCGAAGCAAAAAGATACACACACACACAGGATAGATGAGTTTTCCACGTGCGGGCTGGGGCTAGGAAAATGTATAATCCTGCTAAATGTGATCGATTGTGTCCGCTCTAATCACACGTTCGTGAGCGGAATGATGATATTAAATCCATTAAAAGTCTATTTCCGTGTGCACCCGTGGTCGGTGTATCATCCCGTGAAGGAGGCTGATGAACCAGACACCCACTTTGCTTTGTTCTCCCCCTCTCTACAGCGTCAGTAGTGGCAAACATTAAACCGTAGGCCGCCATCGGTGCCAAGAGCCGACGCCAGCCGACAACGGCGTAACAACATGGGCACAATTGAGATAACATGATTGTCCCGGGCAGCTTTGAAAAGTGGGAAACCAAATTCAAAACAACGCTTCGGGAAAGAAAAAAGCCATTCCCCACCGAAACCGGGGGCTGAAAATTGTGGAAAAACAACACGTTCTACGGTACGGTACAAGCTGCTGCGAGCAGGAGGAACCCAAAACCGGTAGGAATATCCGTCAAAGAGGGAGAAAAGAAAAAAAAGGGGGAGAGGAAGAGGGAGTGGGATGGGGAAGGAGCTAAAACCAGCTCAGCATAAATCATCCCGGCAGTCAGCGGTGGCCCATCTTACTCTTGACGTTCCCGGGGAATCTCGTACACGCGCCAGTGAAAATGACTGGCTGGAAACCACCGTGAAAACGATGTGTTTCCATCCATTTTCCGTGGTCTTTGTTTTACGTCAAGCGCTCCCATCCTCCACCGACCGCCCATCCAATCCCTTGCTCCCCCCACGTTCCATGTCTGGTACGGGGTAATGCGAGGAACCGACTGCCGTTACGCCGGAGCCTAATGCACTTTAGCGCAACCTCCTTTTCCACGCTCCACAACGTCTGCTGGTGGTGGTTGGTGGTGATGATGGTTTCACTTCCAATCACCGATACCGGTACCGGATACTACACCAGCGTAACAACATAACAGAAACTCATAACAATCATGTTGACGAGCATTTATTTATTTGTTTTGTCGGCCCCTGCTCCGCGCGCTTACTGCAGTTCATTTTAATCTATTCAAACACTAATTTATGAGCTCCCGCTTTTGGGGGTCGGCTCGGCATACCGGGAGGGAAAACTCTGAGACTCCGACCCGGTTCCCGGGTGCTCGATTTACGAGCCCGATCATTAACAAAGCCCGCTGCAGCACGTTGTTGCAATGAGGACGAATAAGGCATGGGAAGGACGATGATTTCTCGATCGCTTTTCCGATGAAAATCAAACTACCGTCAACAAAATAAAACAAGGCGTGACTGGGGAAAACCCCTCCAAAGTATGCCTGCACTCGGTCAATCGGGTGCGGAAGCCTTCTGGTTATGCTTTCCCTTTCGGTGTGTGTTTTTCTTCGTTCATTTTTCTACGGCCAGACAACGCAGAGAGAAAAACATAGCGGTGGCGAAACATAAAACTGCTCTTTTTATGAGCTCGAGGAGATTTTATTTGAAACAAATTTCGCTTTGATGATCTGTCGAATGGTTCGACCGGGAAGTGGGACCAGCTAGCGGAATATATGGAAAAAAAAACTGGCAAACCCGTCTAGCCCTCACTCGAAATTCGAAGCCACTTCCACGACAAGCGCCAGTTGCAGACATGCATAAAAATGTACTCATATACTTCAGTGCGTCAATTAGGTTTGATTTTAAGGCTAGGATTTATGGTGCAGGCTTTACGGTGGTTTTATGAACATTTAGCTAACGATGTTTTAGACTTTTCCACTCGCTGGGAGCGCTGGCCAGCTGATTGTTTTCCCATAAATCGTCCCAAGTATAGGTATTTGGGCTGTACACTTGTCTTTGAAAATGTAGTTGAAGTTGTTGTTAAATTTATTTTCTGTTGTTACTAGCTTGAATTTTTCTTATCAAATACTTTGTTTCAATTTTGTCTTTGTTGGCCAATCATAACTTTTCTTCATTATACTTATTTTCGTTATTGACATTGTGCTCTTTTGCATTGAAAAATTGATAATAATGCACGTATAAATATTCAATCAGCCTTTGAACAACCGACATAAAGTTCTGGTTCTTCCAACACTTGTTATGCTACCGGCTATACTCTTTTACTTCTGTTGGTGCACTTCAAATCAAGAAACAACTCTTAAAACAGCACTTCACTGAAGAAAATGCATTCACACTAGGGTTCCCCTACATTGCCCGGTGTTAGTTTCACGTACCATTACCGACACAGAATGATCTGTGTGCTCGGTTTAATGTTTCCCTTTTCTTTTTTAAACTTGTTCCAACGCACCGCCAAACTTCCTTGCGATAGGCACACGTGTGGCCAATGTTTGCTGGTGAGTAAAGTGTCCGTGGCATCGTGCTTGGAGCTCCACAGCCAGCGAGGCAGCACTTATGATGGGTGAGTGACAGGAGTTGCATTCTGTCAGTTCCAGTGCATCCTGACAGCGATCCCGCCCGCCATTCCCATCTTACGCCCAACGAGTGGCTCAAGTGCTCGTGTCAAGCCCCGTCCAAACGCGTACGGTTTGCTCCACAACCGAACGGCTAGCGAGTTTGATAAAACGTTCACTAGCGTTCGCCTTACATGCGCCAACCGACACAACACAACCGGAAAACACGACCAAAAGCGGGCACCTTATGGTTCCTGCCGCTGGTTCTTCGCCATCCCTCTCTCTTCTAGCTCGAAACAACTGAAACTAAATCCCCACACAGGATCGTTACTGTTGCAGCGCAACAACAGCCATGAGGGAAACGATATTTAAATTTCCAACGATAATAATGCACATATATAAAGAAACATGGGGTCCGTTGCGTACGAATCAGTCAAAACAAAACCCTGTTTGATGGCACAGTGGAACTTTTCATTGGACAATAAAAAAATGGAAAAATCTAAATCACTAGAAACCGTTATAATGAAGATATGAAAGAAATTGATTAATCTTAAGTAAGGTAATTATTTGAGAAAATAAACTTATTTCCTCAAAAACAAAACTATGTAGACATTTTATATGTGTGTCATAAAACCACAAGCGAAAAATACCAAACCTTACCAACGCAAAGTAAACACATCCAACTGTGTATGCCCTCGTTCGAAAGTAAAAATCCGTTCACTCCCATCGGAAAGAGAATGAAGAAAAACCCGCCCGAGGTGGAAAACATAAACCAAACGCTTCAAATCGTGGTACTCACGTACGCCTTTCAGCTTTTATGTTTCGTGCTTTTATGATGCATCGGCAACGGCTAGCGCGTCTGGCCTGGCCGAGCGATAAATAATTCAGCAGAGGCGGGAAAAGCCGGGACGCGGCCGATGGCACCAGGGCAGATCCTTTGGATGCTAATGAAAACCACGAAGCCGTTTAGCTCGGTGCGCCGGTTTGACGAGGCTTTCGGCGGAAGGCAGCCTGAGCTGAGGGTTGAGTAGCTGGCGCCACAGTTGTCGGAACATATTGAGTGATGTTTTAATTGAGACCCGGAACGATTGTGCGTTTGTGCGTTGATCCGCTGCAATCCGTCCCCGGACGCACAACTAACCGGCCCGGTTGGCAGACTGACTGACTGACTGACTGGATGACTGACTTGGCCCGGTCACCGATGCCAGCAGCGCGTTTAAGGGCTTCCGGCCACTTAAAGCCACACTCGAAAGGATCACTTACGGTTGACGGATGACGCTTCCGAGTGACTGAAACCAGCATCCACCCGGGAATCCTCTTGAGACGGGCTCCGTTCAAGTGCTCCGTGCTGTCTTTCATCTCGTCTCGCACAACACCACGCCGCACGGTGCTCGGTGGCGTCCTACTAATTATCCATCCCACCCCAGAACAAACCTGCCACCGCCCAGAATCCACTTCAAACACCTTGAGCACTTGCGGACTCGAGTCGGGGCGGACTCGCGAAGGCAGAAGAGATAATTTAATAAATGATTCTTCCCACGATTAAGTGGTTGACATTCGTGGACTACGCGCGGTATGCCATAAACCGAACCGACAGGCGAAAGAAATGGACCGAATTGCACCTTAACATGCAACGTGTATCCCCAGGTCCTCTAACTCCTTGCCGAGTCGGTGAGGATAATGTGCATGTGGACACACGCTCAGAGCTCTCGAACTCAGCACTCAGCAATTGTCGCTGGAAGGATTGTAATTTTATTCCCCTCCCTTGTCGGACCAATCCATGGGAAACTGCTCACCTCAAGGATTGTCGTTCTGTTACTGCCAGCGGCACGGCACCAACGTGTGATTTGTCCAATTACAGCCCGCAGTTCTGTTCCAACAGTTGTTTTATTCAAGAGCAGCAAAATCTAATCCAAGTCAGTACCAAAAGCAGCAGGTTTGAGCTGGGGTGGTAACAATAACACCGATTAAGTTACACCACCGGGTGTTCACGGGGTAATTTGTCGATCCGCAGCCTGATATTTGTACTCCATTCCAGCTGGTAACATGCATCCAAGCAACCAGCATTTTCTTTAGAACTCCGTTTAATTACGAACGGAGTGCATCGATGGTACGAACGGTGATAGTAGCATAACTACTGACCAACTATCAACCAATCTTTGTTACTCGGCATAATGCACCTGCACCACGCTGTATGCTCCAGCATACATTTTCTCCCCATTGTGCACCTTCGCTTTGTCTTTTGACCCAGATGCATTCGATCCCGATACGATACCTCCCGTTTCCGGCGAGGAAGCACCTCTGCTTCCGATCTGTGCTCCTACGCGTTGTCAACGCAAGCAACGTAATTATGAGACAATGAGCAAAAGCTTCCCGTTAACAAAGGTTTTTATGTTGTGTATTAAAGGTATGTGAGTGGCCCTTTTTTTTCCTACGTGTAATGAATTGTTGCACTCATGTTTTTCCGACCGAAACCGTGCGATATTGTTTTTCGTTTTGTTGTTTCTGATATTGTTTCTCATGATGATGCACCTGATGTCGTTTTGCTGGTATTTTTTCTTCGATAATAACTGAAACACGTGTGTGTGTTTGAAATAAAAGGTTCATTTTAGCCAACATATCTAGGTTCAGCATAATGCAAAACAATGATAAAGAAACGAACTGGGCGGTTCCATTAGCGAAATGAAATCGAAATCCTGTATCTACGGTATTGCGGGGCTGCAATTTATTCGGAGGGTAAAATTGTCCCCGTCTGCGTCGTTGCGTACACATTTTCTCGAGCTTCCTCCCTCCCTTGCTGCGGAGGGGGGGAAATTTTGTTTGTGAGTTTTGCTGTCTCAACCTCGGAACCAAGCGGGTGTTTGGGATGTGCTAGGTCAGCTTATTTTCGGTCGCAAGCCTCGAGCCGGTCTACTTCGCGGTCGCTATCCTCACGTACACATCCCCCGGGCTGGGCCGGGGAAAAGCGATTAATTCATACAAAAGTGAAAGCAGCTCCCAACAGGAACCCCGCGCCATCTTTCCAACCAAAAGGGCTCGCGGAACGGATTACTTATGCTCACCCAATTCCTGTGAAAGTCTCATTCGTACAGCAAGGCGTTGCCTCATTCTCAGCTTTTAAGAAGGATTTAATTTCCTTTTTTTGTTTTTCACTTTCAACTATCACCATTCGGGAGCATAAATGGAAAGGAAGCGGGGGACCGAACCCGGGTGACAGATAAAACATCCGAACCAAACGCCCAAAGCAAAATGGCGCGCGAGAACCGCAAACCGCTCACTCGCCACACACCGACTGGCAATTAGATAAGAAATAAATTCCCGCTTTATATCAACCAATTAGAATCAAGATCAAGCGCGTACGGCAAAAGTTGTAATAACACTGGTGCTTCGGAAGCAATTAAACCGTATCTTCATCGCGGCAACGTGATAGAATGAAAAACGTGCAGCTTTTCCTGCACCACAACCGATGCCGACGGTCGCCCGGGCTCGACAAAAATTCCACCCACCGGCGCAAATGCGCTATCGAACAGGTTCCGCCAATCAAGCACACACACACACACACACACACACACACACACACATAGAAGAGGACGGACGGAAGTGGAAAGTGCAGTTGGGGTGAGATTCATTGCACACCGCGATCGGAATCAGAACAAAATCAGTAGAAGCGCAGTGGAGACTGCAAATGGTACGAGGGGTTTTCCCCAGTTTTTCGCACACCTTTTTTTAAATGGTTTTTCTATTGTTTTATTTTTTGCAGCTACCTTTTTCGATACCCTCCAAAAATGGTTCTTTTTTGCGGAAGGCCATTGTGGTCGTCCCAACGAAAGGTCACACACTGGTGGAGCACCGGTCTACGTGCAACCGGTTTCACTACCACACCAGGACCAGGAGAAGTCAAAGTGGGTAAAACAGAGGGAGAGAAAGTGTGGGTAGAAAGAGAAAGCTGCCCGGCCAAACGGTCGCACCGAATGTTGCATGAGAATATGCGATAATCCAAAGTCTATAATAAAATGGAATTTAATCTAATGTAAATGTTATCGGCAAAATGGAAACGCAGCACACCCACACCACGCCAAGTGTGGAAAGTGTGGCGGCTTGCAGTGGAAAGCTTGCGCCAACAATCACGAAACCGTCCAGCCAGCCGGCCCGGACAGGGAGGCGGGGTTGAATAGGTATTCGTATTGCTTATCGGTTGAAATGGAAGTCAGCGGGATTAAGGATAGAACGATAAAGTGCCAATTTCACGTGCCAAACGAGAGGAAGGAAAGAAAAAAAAGTCGAATCCTCTCACTGAAGTTGTCGATCCGCGGGGTGGAGCCCATGGGACCGGGATGGGTCAGAGGTTGCCGTTGGAGTGGGGGTTAAAAAATGCTGAATTATGTTCCGACCCTTTACCTGAGCGTAGGGGATATTTTTCCACTCTCTGTCTTCCACGTTATCCTTTTGCTGCTCCAAATTGCGTACGGATGAAAGGTGAATTTACAAAACGGGCAATAATTTGGGCAATAAAAAAGAAATCTATCTCCAAACCACAATCACCGCCACTCGCTCCAGCACACACACACACACACACTGCAGCGGAATTTGGCGAGCGCAGTTAACATATCATAAAACAGGGGGAAAAAAGACCCACCTCCCGAATGCTGGCGCAAAATCTTGCCCCAATAATCTGTTACAAGTTGTTTACTAGCCGGATGCCGATGGAAAGGGAGTCAGTCCCGCTGAAGGCCCCGACAACAGTCGTCCCCGGCACGGAAGGCAAGCGTGTTTACAACCAATTCCACTGCCCACCAGCCACACATTATGTATGCTAAATGCGAGAGGTAATGCAATGTTCTCTTGTGTTACGATGTGTTTATTTTTGTTCATATATTTTTGTTTCTCCTGATGGTGGTTTTTTAATTCGACGTCCTGGGTAGCTTGCCTACGTTATGGAAAACAAATGTTCATGCAACATGCAACATTAACAATAGCGACTGGTGTTCAAAAGCGTCAACTCAAAGAAGGTTTATATGTTGAATCAGGTCCTGTTAAGGAGGATTAATTGTTTTATCAATGATGCTTAAATTTAATATATTCTTGTTCACTTTTAATTACGTAACAAATAGCACTTAATGAATGTAACGACCATTTCCACCACTTGCAAAAGTGCAAAGCTATTTTCTTGCTGCTTTAATCATTCATCATTGACCAATTAAGCTGCACTACCGAAGTTCCCTTTATTAAACTTAATTATCCGATAAAAATAGAAACGGACCATGCGAAAAGTTTCAACGTATCATTCATGTTCCACGTCCATTACGAACTAACAAGACTTCCATTGTGTCCCCGCATGGAAACCGTGATTGAAACGGACGGTATACAATTATAACGTCTCTAAAGACGCTGACGGAATGTTGTCATCATTACATCAAAAGCCGAAACGTAATTGAAAAAATAAATTAATGAGCTAACTTTCTGCCGGCAAAGTTTTTCACCTATCTCTCGCCTGCTTCTTCCCGGTGTGTTTTACTTTTCCTCTTCCGTAGATTCTAGTGTCTTGTGCTGTTTTGCACAAGTTCTAGATATTTCTTGGCCTGGTTTGTTTTTCCTTTTCACCACGACTGAGTCCATTACCGAGGAGGCGGAAGAAAGTGAGACCTACGCGGAGGAACAAATTTTCACTGAAGCTTCCCGCCTAGCTTATTTGTTCAGCGTCCCGGAGAGTGGCCGATCGTGTGCAATTATGTTCGCTTAATTTATGATGCATTTGCCTATGCGCCAACGCGGACGCCGTGTGCATCCATTTCACGCTGCCATCAACGAAACGCCCCAGTCATCAGCAATTGAAAAAGCTTCGATGTCGGTGTCCCTGAATCGCGATGACTCGCCTTTAGACTTCACTCCTTCTAGCCGCGCTCCCAAAACCCCAAACCGGAAATGCGCACCCGGGCGAAGTCCCTAAAGATAGGCGAAGAAAAACTTTCGCTCAACGATAATTATCCCTTTTCTGGGATCGGTGCGAGCGCGGGTCCTTGGCTGCGACTGGTCGGGACAGGAACACTCCATTTAAGGTATTATTAATTATGCTCCCCATGGATGGCTTCGGAACATTTCACCCGCAGACGTGGCGCTCGGGACGGGACGCAAGGCCCTGTTAGCTGCTTATAGGGGTTTTTTGTCCATCTCTCCATTCTATTGGAATGGAACTCCTTCCATCATCGATGGAGAAATCGTATCGATGCAGTGAGCGTATTTTTTTTTGCCGCTTCCAGCCCCGTTTTCCAATTTTCTTCCCGATTCGGATTTTCTCCCTGTTCTGTTAAACTAGGGTATTACATTTACGAACAAAGGAACGCGGTCCGTCGATTCTTCACTCAATTAACCCTCAACAAGGCATTCGCTTTCGCCGATGCCAGGTGAACTTGGGGGCCGGTGTGCGATGGAAAACTTATACACCTTTGCCATTGGACAGCGTGGTTACTTCCCGGTCCAATCCATCCGAATGCCAATTCTTCGTACGTGCTTTGGACTTTTTTCCTACCCCACGCTCCCTTCACCGTCGACGCCTTTGTCCACGTGGATGCCCTTCAAAGGATGTACCCAGCCGCCCACGTTAACCGGGACGAGCTGACTCGAAAGCCGTCACCCAGCCGAATCTGCGCTCCCCGTTTCGGTCCCCCTCCCACTCCCCAATTCCACAGGGCCGATGTAAAAGAGCTGAAGCGTGAAACCAAGCTTTTACCGTTCGTTCTTCATTTGTGTGCTCGTCGACCGGCGGAGCATCTGGAACTATCCGAAAAATCCCCTTTCAATTTACAACACTCGAACCATTTGTTCTACAGCATCTAATTTGGTATTCAATTCCCATCGGGAACGGCTACCACCGCACGTGCCCTTCGCCACTCTCGCCTCCCCCCTCACCGGTTGGCAGCAGAGATGTCACACACCTTCCAATTTCCTACCGCGAACCACATCCAGCACACGAGAAACCTTCTTAGGCAGGCAACTTCAAACGGTGTGTCGAGCGGATTCTCATGTTGTTTTTCCACTGCTTTCGACGGGAGTATTATGTTTGAGGGGCAATATGAGGTTTCACCGTGCCATGCCAATTTTTCGAATTGGTTTTTGTGTTTCTTTCTTCGCCCAAGATTCAAGTGTTTTCGAGGAGCAAATTTTTCTTCCGCTTTGTTGATGAATTCTACCGTATATTTTAACCGACCTTTTCCTTATTGTGCTGGTTCTGGTAGTCCGTCCACATCCGCCGGGGCAACCGACTTCCCCCCCGCTGTGGTTGTGGGCTTCTTTCGCAATTCCTTCCCTTGTTTGTACCTTTTTGGTTTTTTCTTCGAGACACTTTCTTCAAACATTGAAACTGAGGAAAAGGATTCGTGGTGAAAATCCATCACTGATCAAACTGTTTGTTTAGGAAAGCTTTATTTTGTGCCGTTGCCTCTTTCATCCATTCACCCATGGAATGTTTTCGCAACGGAACGAACCGTGCAAAGCAAAACAGGGGTGAAGGGTAAAGAAAAAAAAGGCTACTTGCAGCCCATTCCATTACGTTCACTTTCAGGTGGGTTCGTTCCCGAAACTGACCGAGAGCCGACCCCGGAGCTTCCCGTGTCCACCGCAGCCGGCAAAGAACAGAAAAGTCAATTTCTGCAACTCTGTCAATCTAGTTGAAGTTTATTTAAATTCTGAACAGGATTGGGTCTTGGGTTGTTCGGGTTTCCCGGTGCGGTGGAGTCGAGTTGACAAAGAAACTCTACCGGTGCCGGTCGACCGTGTTAGGAGGGATACGGGGTTCACAAATTCCCATACGCATTGTTTAACATATGAGTCGCCGGAAGGGGAACATTTTTCAACCTTTCTGCTGGGAGTGAAACGTCACCCACAAGTCCTCAAAAATTCGTCAGTAGTGTGTGGCGTTAAGGAAAATGTTGTTGCTGGTACATTGTGACATGGTGCAAACGGGTAAAATTTAAAATATAATAGTTTTTGCAATTATTTTCTCATAAAACTTCATTGAAACATATCTTAATTGTATTATTAAAAATGCACATCGAACAAAGAAAAAATTAAATTATGTCTTAATTTCTCTCTCTTAAACTAGTCTATCATCCATATTTAAAATAAGTGTACAAGAAATATTAATGATTATAAAATCCAATTTGATTCAGCCAATTTACCGTTGTGATTTCTTGCTTTCACTACGTGAACTAACAACCAAAATTTGGAAAAATATATTCCCCCAAACGATTGCCCCCTTCATGTGGTGTACTTGAACGATGCCAAAACGAACATCAACTATTTTTGCTATCGATTCCCTCGATCTTCAGTTGCAATAACCGATAGAACTGTGGCCCAACTCTTACCACTCTCAAGCAAAGCGCTCGGGACAGTCTCACCGGAATCGGAAGCATGCCGGCACATTCTTTCGCCTTCCTCCGTAACATTTCAATTGACTTGAACTACTCGAACGAGTCGGCTTAGCTCCCGCATGCAGCCCGGAGCACGAAACCCGATCAATATTTGATAATAGCGTTATGATTTCATTTACCATAAGCACTACGTGAGTTTTATATTGGACGCTACTTATTATGGACTTATTTAGATTGAATTTTCAAGAACGATCCCGTACCGTGCCGACGCACGAGGCAGTATAAAACGGATGAAATGACAGCAGTCATGCCTGACTCGAGCAACCACAACGACGCTCCGGATGCCGTTTGGGAGCGGGTCGGCCAATTACTGTCCTTCTGCCGATGCCATGTGGCTTTAATCAGTTTAAGAAGTTTCCTCCATCGCATGGCGGGCGTTGCCTGTCCCATCGACGTACCGCTCGAAAGGAGAGTAGAGTCAAAGTGGTCGAACTTTAGTGCTACCGCTCGGCTTTCACGCGCTCTCACGTGGATGGATGAGCATCTTGAGATTTGAATTAATTAAACTTTTACGCCACCAAAGATAAGCACTTTGCATTCACAAGTGGTGAAAGTTTCCGTGCTGTGGCGCTGACCAGGTGCTGCCTGTAGTGCGGCAGAAAGCCTGCAAAAGAAGAACGCTGAGTAAGATGACTCTGAGCTCAGACAGCTGTGTGACAATTAGAGTCCTTGCGTTGGCACGTCATTTGGCACCTTGCTGAGATAGCTCTTCTGTAGTTTTATAAATTGTTCTCATTCACTCAACGTTAACAAATGAAGTTCGTTTGCTTTTCAGAGCGACATTTCATGAAATTGCTTTCGTTTCATTATTTTTTGATAAAATAGAGAAGTATCAGTTAAAATATATCATAACTCATTAAATTAATAGCAAATATTTTGCCACATTCTTTTTCGGAAACAAATTTTACTTTCAGTATGAGGAATAACTTGTACTGACATTCTAATTTTAAAAAAAATACCCCAACCCTAAAAAAATATTATTATGAAAAAAAACTAATGCTAGCTACTATTTGCACTATAATTTTCCTCTGCGTAATCTCGTAACATCATTTCGGTGCTAGGCTATCCATAATGTTGGTGTGAAGTGTGCACATAATTAATGATTTTAAAAAAGGTACTTTTGTTGCTAATCGCTGCTAGAAAACACGATTCCAGCTTAGTTTTAATTGAGTAATACTCATTTCAATCATTCATTACGCCCTAACAAAAGTCTATTTTAAGAGAATGAAAACCATAAACATCATACACTTATAAACAAAAACATTTCACGAATTAATTCTGTGAAAATGTAAACGATAATGCTTAGTATTAACTTTTCTTTCGCATCGATAACTACCTTTGAAGAGATCGTTAGGGCAGGAATAACTGGGATTATTTGCTAAACCACTTTGCTTTATGCCAAACGAGAGAAGCACTTGCAAACCGCACAGATCGACTCAATGATATGCTATAATAGTGTGCCATCCGCAGCAAACCGTAATCGAGTTATGTTTGCCGTAATCAGTTTGTGGTTTGTGCAAGATTTTGATGCATTGAATTAGTATTAGAGCATCGTACGACAGTAGTTATAATTGGCATGCTCGTTTTTCAAGAGATTCTGCCGATGATAATGTTCGTTGAAAACTATCTGCATTTTAAGTGCACTTTGTGCTTGTTATCCATTTTAAGTTAGTTAGAAGGTATTACTGGTACACTTAGTTTTTTTTAAACCAACTTGCTGTTGCTGTTAGAATAATGATAGCGATAGAATAGCTGTAATTAATTTCGAATAGAATTATTGCTTCTGAAATAAATGAATGAAATAAAGAAGTTTAACATTTTTGTAAAATTCATAGCGTCAACAGAAATGATAATCATTTAAAAACATGAATTTTGATGCGTAGATTGTTACTCAAAGAGGCTTATAATTTCACAAAAATGCAAATGCCCTTGTGCGCTTTAAATTACGTAACTTCAGAGCAATTATTAAAATTAGCTAGGTATTATATTTCATTCATAGAATTAAATTTTTTGTATGGATTCTTCCTCCAACATACCTTAATACATGCTTTTTAATGTAAAATACATTCATTTTAATGTTCATCGAAACATGAGATTCTACGAAACACCAGGCGCCTCCATTTAGCAGAATGCGAAAAAACTTGCAATATGGAGGCGCATGGTAGTTGACTGAGAACTGATTAATAACCCAGCTCATGCATCCCATGAAACTGTCCGAATCATACACTGAGTGAGGTACATGTAATGCTCGATTTAGAAGCTTTATTTAGATCGCTATAGAATTCATACTGCTTCCAAACTGCACGCCATTGCCAGCAAAATAATAATGTAAGCTGATTGATGTGCTCCTCTTGGAGAATATGATTTCGAAAACAATGCTCCGCGAACTATACCACGAGACTGCACCGTGGAATAATTGCCAGGAAGCTTTGGCGATACGATGTACGTGTAGCTGCAGGGCTCCACTTTACACGCATGTATCATCATTTAAGCAAACACCCCGGCAGCTTCCGCACATTAGTTAAACACATAAACAATTCAATAAAACGGCAGGACAACCACTTATAAACCCGTTTGGCTGGAACCATTAGTTACGCCCACCGCGACACCACTAGACGCCAGCGCGCTGTGCGCATCTTGTGCTACAAGCGTTTCCGACACACGGCGTTACTAATGGACATAACATGTTAAAGTAAATGCCAACCATCCTCAACTCGACACTCGAGGACTTCACGACCGAAGCGCCCATACGCTTGCTCGTACAAAGTAAGGATCAAATTATTATAAATAGCCTTCCGAGGGGGAAAACGGGGTCGGGATCGATCGGACCCGGTGAGGTGGATTTAGTTTCAACCAATTTTCGTGTACAGTAAACAGCAACGCCAGATTGCGTCGCAACGCGTTGTTGCTCGCGAAAGTAAATTGTGAGGAGGAAAGAAGAGCGGCATCAGCATCACCATTCCAAACTGTATCCGGGTAAATCTGTTTATATTACACCCTATCTGTCAGGGTACCGAACATCGCATTCTTAGTCAAACAAGCTGGCTCTAACCATGTGCTGATGATATCCGCCACAGCCAATAACTATTAATCAACGAAGATAGGAGAAAAAAAATCCACCCATCAAACGCAGACACATACAAACAAACACACATACACACACACACACATACATTCGGATTGACGAGTGTGTACGTACAGTTGTGCAAACAGAACGATTTATCTAACTTCGGGATTTCACTTCTCATCTTCCATCGAGCTGATTTGAAGTGGAGGAGAAGTGGTAGAGGTGGGGGGGGAGGGGCCAAAAAAAGAAACAAACAAATGCAAAGCAAGTTTTCCATTATAAGTGTTTTCCCAACGAAACAAGTTCCGCTCTCCCCACGTCAGCCAACCGTGGAATCATATCAGTCATCATCAGCGTCAGTTTCCCTGCTAACCCCCTTTCCCGGGGTAGATACGGTTGTCATCTTATCTGATTACGGGCCGGAGCCGGTTTCCCGTCACTCGAAGTTGTACGACACACATCAACGCTATCTGCGTGCTGACTGACACTCGCCCGGTTCGCCAGCAAACGTTCGCCAAAAACCTGCCGCCGTTCGTTATGATCCATCAACAACACCGAAGCCGCCAACTCTTGCCGCATCCCGGCCAATGTTTTCGCTTTTCTCGCACTGACTTTACGGTAGTAAAACGAAAGCACGACACTCTACATGCGCGTACACGTGCGTGTCTGCGTGTGTCTTTGTGTGTGCACATGCCACGCGTATTAGCATTGTAGATGAATTTACAAAATCCCTTGTCAGCTCGGCTGAGCCACTAACTGACGTTGTAGCTAGGACCAGAAGGCTGTAACATGGTTTTGTTTCGTGCTACATCGCCTATCGTCGTAACTCTTCCGCTTCCCGACCACTCGTGGGGTCGGTATGACGATTCTCTCACCCCATTTTCACCGAATGACAACGGCGCAGGGTGTAAGTTCAATCTTACCTAATTGTTAGCTTAAGCCTAGCTTTAAAACCGTGTGTTTTCATGCATTGTATTTGACTGCTTGTTAGATCTTTGTCACGTGCTGACAGCCGTCGGAGTAATCCGCTAGTGGAATCATTATTCGTACGAGTTCGTGAAGGTAGAGCAAAGCAGACTTTGCGATTGCATCTATTATGATGCTGTCGTTTGCAACATTCGTAATAAAGAGATTATCCTGTTGTTGCCAATACAAATGCAACTTTCAAGTGCCAATTAAGGAAGAACAGTAAAAAAACCCGTAGAGTAGAGGTTCCAGTAAACTTACTTGCTTTATCAACGATACCGCAGTAATCCTCAAGTAAGACGTTATGGTAAACATTATCAACCGAAAGGCAACCACTTGGCGAACTGATATGTTTTTCATTGCTCTTTCTTTCTAGACACATACCATCGTCCTTTGCTGCACTTGCCAAACAAAAATGACATAATCTTCCAACCGTAACCCGTACTTTCTTTATTCACCCTCTCAGCATCTTGAACCTCCCGAAGCCACGAACCTCTTGAAGCTGTTTATAAAACTTTTATTTATTAAAAGTGCATCGGGACCATCGGGCTACACACACACACACACACGTACATGCCTTTGCGCCAAACGGTACGCTCATTTGACGAAAAGTTCAAAAGCTAAGACGAGGGCACATACGGCCCGCCCGGTTCTGAGCGGAACCGAACCGAGAGCGCTGGTCGACCGACATTGCCATTTCATTTCTACTGGCTGAAAGAGCGATCGAAAAGTTTTTCCCTCGAATGTCTCGGCCATATTTATCTCCAGACCTCCACATATTACCCAAGCAATTTCCCCAAAAGTGACCTCTTGACTGGAAGGCGTAAGAAGGTTGGAAGAAGCGGACGGGGAATGTGGGACTTCCGTGGAGGTCCGTGGTATGTCTTCGCATTTTGTGAATAGCGCCTCGCTTCCTTACCGTGCGAAGAACTCACACGCCATAACGCGGCACCGTAAACCCCTCCTCCGCCCGCCCGGCGAGGCCCTATTCTGCTGCCATCTTTTTCGGTATGTCGATTTCATAAGTTTTAAGTGCTTTTCAAAGTGATTTTAAAAGCTTCCGGGAGTTTATGCACTCCAACTTTTCGCTATCCCCATGTAGCCGTAAGCTAATAGAATAGTTTTATCAGTTTTCTAATCTGCCAACGAACGGGTGGCCCGTAAGTTGGCGAAAACTAGCATTTCCCTCCCCAGTCCGTGGACACGCACACACACGCGCATGAGACACACCACACAATAGTTAGCGCTTTCGATGCTGCATGTTTCGCACCTCGAGGGACCACAATTATGGGATAGGATATGTGATCGGGATGGACCAGCAACACCTACGGGAAAACGGGAACACACAAGCAACGAGAAGAAAAAAAACAAGTTGAATAACAGGTATGCTTACTACTGGCAGCGTCACCATCAGTGCACCGCAACCGGTCGTGCCATCATCGGACCTGAAATAATAATATACTGGTATTAAATGGTATTGCTCATTAGCTAATGGATAATTTTGGGTTTCGAATTTTGCCGCCGTCACACGCGTACCACGCTGGGTGAGAAGCTGTGTTTGGAATCAAAAGGAAAGAGGGGTGGGGTGGTAGATGAAACTCAGCAAAACATTTCATTAGCCACGCCGCAGCAGCTTTTCCTGGCAGCGACCTTCCCCAGCCGTGATCACGGCGCTCGAAACCAATGGAAGAAACGCCAAAGACCGTGCGCCCAATGTCGGTGGACGCAATATTCAAAATTAATTTTTACTCATTTTCCACATACGCGCGCCGGATCGAGGGCCCACAGGGCTTCGCACTTGGATATTGGAGCTCCATGGGATAATTCTAATAATTATGCTCAACGTACCCACGTTCGCATCTTCCCGGTTATTCGTTTCAGATGATTGCTTTACCAAAAGCTTTCTTGTTGATTGTCACCAAAGGAGTGGTTTCGAATGAATTCAAATCATCAAATTGCAATTAACCGGAGCGTATGAGGGTTTTGAGAGTAATAATCAGTAAAAGCACGTTTTAAGGAAGCATTTCCGTGGCCCATGGAGCCGCGAAAACAATTTCTCAGGATTTTCCTTTTATTCATTTTTTAAATTAATTTTAAATACCGAGTCCAAAGTACAACATCTTAGAAGTGATCCCACAAAGCTATTTCAAGTTAAACCATCTTCTCGTACGCTTGAATAAAGTATTACTAATGTATATTCGAAAGTGCAAAGTAATTCAACCGGATGAGAAACCAATTATCCATAAAATATTTCTTTTATAGTTGCGTAATTTCAATTTTATTATACTCACTCGACAAAACAGCATGGATGATAAATGAAAAGAGCAAAACAATCTCTATTTCTGTGAAATGTGACATAAAGACGTATTTCCCAAGTTACGAACTATGTTGAGATTGGTTGTATCATAAAAACAGGATATTTAATTATAACCGAACTACGTTTACCCAAATGCGATTCGAAACGAAACTCGAAAGCAAACATAAAGCTTATGTACAGGAGAAGCAAATTGCAGTTCGAAAGAAAAAAGGATACACCGTACTTACTGCTCGCTTTTCCTCAGACAGTTATTCGAAACTGATTGCATCATCAAGCACAGAATGAGATGTTAACCATATCCATCCATCCATCCGATAAAAGCGTCGGGAACTATCTAGCCGGGATTCACGCATTCCCTTCTCCCGGTCAAAAATCCCATCGCAGGATACGCTTCCAGCGCGAGACTGCACCGGCCACCCGAAAATCCTCTAAACCGAGCGCTACAAGCAACTTGTTTGTTAAGTCCACATTATTGCTACATGCCTTGATGTAGAGCGCCCACCAGCTTCATCTCAGCATTCAAACGACGCCAAAGACTAGGACATTCCCCCCAGCTTCCCTCCTGGCGAGTAATGTAATCCGCACCACCGTCATCCCTCCCCGAGAGCACGTGTTCGCCTATCTGGCGAGCGCTGGCAGCCCATGTTCCAACGCCGCGCGGCTACAAGCATTTGTAAACTTTGTCCTTGTAGCCATCCATCGTCGAAAAATTGGGCAAAACCCGGGCTTGGAACGCTGGCACGCTCGTTGGCATCCGGACGGTGAAGACGGCGAAGGGCAGAGAAACCACCCGAACGACCGCCGTCAGCAGACCCGGTGGTCCCGGACGCGTTTCCATTTGCGTTACTAGCCCTCCGGATCGGTTTGTTTTGCCGCCCCGGTTTTCCCCAAAAGCATTCCACCACCGACCAGACCGTCCCGGCTGGCTGACCTTGCGAGGCAAGACGTGGTAATGCGGTGCAAAGGATAGGGGGAGGTGGAGACGAAGTGTAAAGAAAAATAGCACCACATACATCTAATAATTTATAATAGAAAGAGTTTAAAAGCTTTATCTTGTTATCCTACAAGAAAATGGATGTTGCCTTTGCAAACAAAGTTTAATTTTTATTTTATTGATTTTCGCCATTCGCCAGCAGTTTGCCGAGGTTTGGCCCCGCCCCCGGGCCCCATCCATCGCCCACCATTTCCACCCTCGAACGTTCGGAAGGAAGTAAAAAGTTTCCCCTAGCGCAAACCCTTTTGCGTTCCGAACCCGAACTTTCCTCCGCCGCTTATCGCTCGGCAGCATGGCCACACTTCAGACTTCACTTCGATCCAATAGCGGACCAGCAGCGGGCGTCCAACCAGCCCGTTGCCAACACCATCATCATCATCATTACCGATCGGAAACGGAATTTTCCAGCTTGACTTTCGTTCCCATCTTTTTTTTTTTATTTGTTTTATTCGATTTGTTCCGGTGTTGCGCCCCGCTGCAAAAAGTTTTCTTAATCCTTACCCCCCCGGCTCTGCAACTTCCCTAGCTCTACCAAACCAACAAAGAGGTGGAAACAAAGCGATGAAAATCTGTAGAAAGAAAAACTGAAAGCGGGGGAAAACACCCGAACGGAGAGAAAAAAGAGAGAAGCGCAGTAAAAGATTACAATTTTTCAACAGCTTTTTCCTGTCGATTGCAGATTCCTTCGTCCACGGTGTACGTGTGTTGTTGGTGTGGATGTGTGTGGTTGTGCGTGGGTGAGTGCAGGCTGAGCAGCGACAGAAGCAATTGTTCCAAGCCACGAAGGTCTCCTAAGCCCCGGATGGAGAAGGTTTGGTTCGAGGGCGGCGAGGAAAATGCAACGAATCAAAAGTCATAAGGAATTACACTGTGCACTTTGTGCCAACTGCAACTGTCCCACGAAGTCGGTCGATCAAGGAAAAATGAAAGCATAACACGATTTCCTTCACCGACAATTTGTAGCCGTCAAGTGACCGATGGAATCAGGAACGTAAAATGATTGCTTAATGGAGGACGTTACGCGAATTCAATTCGAATGTTCAGCGAAACGGATGAAGTGTTTGCAAATGTGCATTCCTCACTGTGAAATGTTGTTTCTTTGCAATGCCAACTGGATCGCTTCGAAGAGGTATCTTAATTAGCCATTGCGTTCAACGGAACTCTCGATTAACTTCGCATGCATTCCGTTACTTCAGGTGTTTGACTAATTTCAGGAACATTGCTTTCGGTTTTTTCCCCGCAACATCATAAATCTTACCTTTATGGAGCCCCCCTCCACCAACCTCTCAAATCAAATCTCATCTCAAATAGGGAATCAAGCCACACCTTCCAAAATCCCATCGCGCACATTCCAACGAGCGTTGGTATTCTAATTATGAAATCATGTTGCATGAAACCATAGAGGGGAGCAGAAAAAAAACAGCCCCAACAATGACAAAGCCACTTTTACGACAGCAAACATGAGTAAAGCCATATCCGTAAATTTAAAACCATTAAAGTGATCTTACGTAACGACAGCTATTCATAACATCGCCGAAGCGTACGGTTATGTCCCGACCGGGAACACCTTGCGATGCGAGCGTTCATTCGCCCCGAAACGATAAAGGTATCCGACATCGAACGAACCAATTTAAACCATTTTCCACTGGTTTCACCCTCACACGCGCTCTCCCCTCCGTCCCTGGGAGGATGTCGGTGCGAGCGCGACGAGCTTTTCATCATTGTCACACATAAAACGAAACATGCGTTCAACCGGAAAACTCATAAAATATTCAAACAACATCAATCAACCAGTAAACACACTAAATCAAATCGATATACCGAAAAATCCCTGACGGTTGGCGGAACTTTGTTGCGAGGCCAAAACCCCCACTCCGCCTTTCCATCCTTCGCTCGTTTCGCCCCGTGACTTTTGCTCCGACTTTTGCGTCACTTCATTATAAAACATGCCAGCATTTTCCGTTCGCCTGCGTGAAAGTTCTTCCCTCCCTTTTCGGAGCCGGTTCCTGCTTATCCCACTGGAGCGCTCCCGTAACCCACTGAACCATATCGCCAGTCGATGCCGTCGGTGAGGAGTTTTCCGACCAACTACCCCTTCAACCTCTCCTTCCAAACTCCAACCACCTATCGGGGGGAAATGTTTTTCTCGCACCAAACACCAGGGTAAAAGTGAATTTCTTTTGTTTGAACGTTGAACAGCCCTTCCAGGCGTCCCACCCGCGCCCGCCCCGTCTCCCCCCGGGTAGAATCTCAATCTGTGGAATGTAAATTATTGATCTTTGCTAAAGGGTGCTGCGTCGGTGCGGGTGAAGTCCAAATTAAAATACCTCAATGTAGGCTCAACCGAGTGAAGCCTTCAACCACATGTGAATCCAATTATGAAGCCGCTCGCGTGCGCTCTCTGGGGCACTTTAAAGGGCAAACATTGTTCACCCTTTTTCTATGGAAAATTCGAAGCTTTCTTTTCTTCCCGTTTGCTTCTGTAACGGGTACGTTTGATGTGCAGATAGCCATGCAGATTTATTACCTTTTATCTTAAGCTAACGTTTGATAAATCAGAAAATAGTAGACCAAAACGATTAAAGAGGCTTTTCAAGCACAACTTATTGTTGAAGTGTGATTTATGAGAAAATTGATCTGAAAAAGAATTATTTTTCTTTATATACGACATTTTACAGATTTACTTTATTTAGAAAAAAATCGTTGCTGAACTGATGGAAGCAAACAACGTTAGAGAATTTATTTTGTTATTCTTCTAAATTTTCCTAAATAGAAAAATAGTTCTTTTAGTTTGTTTCCTCTGAATTGGCTTCAATACTTTCATAGAGATTTTGTTCAGATTATTAACGTCAAATATTGGATACTTGCTTGTTGTGCTGATTCCGGGCAAATCCTTTAAAATGGATTGGTGAAAATATAGCAAGCTTTCTTCGGCTCATCGATTTTCAAATAAAAAAACTGTGTCCAAAACCAACAGTTGATTTTCTAATGTTACTTTTTGTACGTGTTCATTTGCTCACATCTGTTTAGCATCATATCACTTCAAAACTCCATCATTGCAACCATTTTACGCATACATTCCATACGTTTCCAAATGCATCATACTTAGTGGTTGAAGGGCGAGATAAAGCCTCCATCCGATCCGTTGCACAAAAGCCACTTCAAGCGCTTCCCTTAATACTCAGCCAGCTCGACTCCCATTTTTCCAACATCAGGCACAAACAAGCGGGGTTTAACCGAAGCATAATGTGGCCATTTACGGCACCGATCCCGTTGCCGGGAAAATTAAAATCAATTCACTTTGAATTCGCCCACTTCCAGGCAGCAGGAACAGTAGCTACTCGGGAAACGGCCCGGTGCGATATTTTCCACCGAACAGCACCATTGCGCAGCATAATTGTCCATTAGGCATCGTTAAAAGATGGAGTTGAAAATTGACTAGAAGGCATGCATGGACCGGGCATTCCAGGAACAACGATGCGCACCTCTTAAGCATTCGCCTAGCTCTAGCATTCAAAGTGTGTGTGTGTGTGTGTCTTAGTCCTGCTTCCTGCTAGAAGAAGCGTATGCACACGGTGCTACATTTATTCAAATGGTATTCATTTTATGCCACTAAAAAGACAATATGCTGCCGGCAATCCCCACCCGTTCCTGGCGGGCAAAGGTAGCGGTGGTGGTGGTGGCCGCGAAGATTCCATCTGTTTTCGGCACTCGTTCTGCGGATCGGAGAAAAGAAAAGAAAAATGGATAATGTGTACGGCGGACATTTGAAATGGAAAAACCTGGTGCCATCGAATCGTGCCACACGTCGGAAGCGCTTTCCCGGAATGGCGCGGAAGACGTTCACGGAGCGCGCCAAGAAGTGCAGTGTTCGGATAAGCTGCTTCCAGCGGCACCAAACGATTACTGTGGCACGGGCATCGAAAAGCGAGGACGTTTTGCGCCTCACGTTCAAGGCCGCCCCGTGGATCCGTTCATTTTGTGCCGTTTCGTTCCGAATGCCCGCCAGGGAGAGATTTCCCAGCAATAACAGCTTTTCCGCACATAAGCGGCAAAAAAGTGTTCCCTTTCCCATTATCTTGCCATTCATGGACGACGCTGGTGAGTAGGGAAGTGCCTTGGT
Source organism: Anopheles coustani (assembly GCF_943734705.1). Classification (NCBI taxonomy): domain Eukaryota; kingdom Metazoa; phylum Arthropoda; class Insecta; order Diptera; family Culicidae; genus Anopheles; species Anopheles coustani. Next base: position 21,939,796 of record NC_071288.1, read on the forward strand.
GCTCCAGTATAAGGCTGCACCGCTTCGGACGGACAGGAAAAGCTTCGGAAAAGCACCGTCCCTGCAGTGCCACTTCGAATCGGAGCGTTCCGTATCGTCAGCTGGTTTTGCTAAGCTTTCCTCGGAGCGACTCCGATAGCTCAACGTGTCTGCCGAGGTGGAGACACTCCTAGACGATCACTGTTTCACTGCTTCCCTCCCACCGGTTGTGGTCCTTCCAACCATCCATCCACATGCAGCACGCTAAGGGGTTTTCCAGAAATATTTATAAAATCGAGTGTCTCGACCCTGCACACAAACAATGTCAATGTCTTTCGCCCTGCCGTTCCATGCCACGGACGGACCGACCAAAAAGGGGAAAGGAAACCCAGGGAAAGCGACGAGAAAAAAAGGTGGAGTCTGAAAGAAACCTGGTTATATGAAAATAACGATGGGTGTTAATAATAATGTCATGTTGTTCCTGCGCGAAGGTCGGCATCATCGTTGTCGCTAACAGGCGAGGAGGCGGATTGTGTCCATGAGAGGTGGATAGCGGTGTATCGAAGCGGAAAAGTCAATAGTTTTTCCCACAACAATGCGGTGTGCAGGCGCTTGTTGCATCGGAAACCAGGAGAGAATAAAATATTCAAGGGTCAAAAAGCGAATGGCAAACAAATGATTCACTCGTTAGAGCAATCGATAAAACAAGTTTTAGATTTTTCTATATATTTCAATTCAACTTTCCATCTTTTTTAATAACCTCCCAACAATTCCATAGGTTATTAACAGCGCGAGGTAATTAAAAATCAAGCATGTCACCGTGTTTTTAAAACTGTTGGTTTAGATCTGTTAATAAAAAAATAGCGAGAAAACTTTAATTTTCATCACTTTTTGCATACATTTTCCACAAGCTATTACTACTATACTTGTTTGCCTCTTGATTCTTCGTTTCATCGGTTTCTAATTTTAACAGACCGTTCACATAGTTTAATATTTCGAAATTTACTGCCTACAGTCAAATCTAAATGGCTCACACATATTTTTTATTTACTTTCTTTTTTATTGCCTTGTTTTTTTGGACAAAGCTGGCAGTTATTTTGTTTGTTATAAAAATAGAAATGTATCTAACAGCATCAATAAAGCAATCTAAATTTTGAATTTCTTGAGAAATTGCCACATTCATTGGATATTAATAGTTATCAAGGAAAGAAATGTATTGAAAAACGATGTTAGATGCCATTTGGAAAAAAAACTGTGCTACTTTCTTTAATATAAGCCCTCTATCCATAACGATATGGCGAAAAGAAAAGGAAAACCCTATCTGTTCCCGTTTAACAGGAGCTGGCTAACAAAATATACTGTACTGTTCCAAACCACTGCCGCTGTTCGAAGCTAGTACTAACGGCACATAATGAAAAACATGCTGGAAGCCCCGAGATCGTTTTCCCTCCCTGCACTGTTCGATAGTGAAAAGTTTTAAATGCTCTTTCCAAAAACTACCCCGGCAAAACGGGTCCGGGTGTCGTCTCTGGATGGGTGGGAATGTTTCCTCCGTACGGCAAACATCGGTCGCCTCAAAAACCGCACGAAAACATACACGCATCCCAAAAAGGCTCCGGCTCCGTTGCGAGCGGGAGAAAGTTATAAACATATTAACAAGCTCGTTCCCTGCCGGCCAACTGGCATCGTGTGATCAACCGGGTCTGGGAAAAGCTTCTTCCAGTATTCCCAACGCCGGTGGGTATTTTGTGAATTAGCTGCTGGAAACCCCCGAACGCAGAAGGGAACGAGTGATCTGAGGAACCCTGGCTTTCCTGCAGGCTTTTAGCGGTACGCAGTTCCACATCAACAACGCGAGGATACCGATAGGATAATGTCCCAGTCGGGACATTTCCGGCTATTTGTTGGGGGAGCCTAGCACCCGAACGGTCGCTTTTTTTGTCGTCAGGATCAAAAGCAGTTGACGAATAGCTAACGGTACGGGCATTGGGAAGATGGTGGAAGGGAAAGAGACGCGAATCAGTCAAAGCAAAAAAAAAGAAAGCTGCATCCTTTCTCCTGCTGGTATCCTTGGAAGACTAAGCCACTCGGCACCTCCGACTCGATGCAGCCAACACTCAACCAGCCGCCTGGAGTGGCGTATTCTTAAGCCGGTGGCGAGGGATTTTCTCTCCAAACGGAAGACTGCGCTCCGTCGATCGTTTATGTGTATGATAATTGCTTTGCCAAACCAAACAAATTATGTTAATGTTTTCTAAAATCGGTCCCGCTTTCATCTAAGTATTTCGCATTTTAATAGGCTATTATGATGTCGTTCGCTTCGCTCGCAGTGGATGTGTTTTTGGGAAACTTGGCTCCAGTTCCAGCCGGAGCTCGTTTTCCGGAGGTGTGTCTGTGCGTTGTGTGTGCTAAAAGCCGACACTAATCCGCAATGTGGCGCAACTTTTTTGAGAAAGTTAAAAAGCTAAAATGGAACACATGTTCACCACTTTTGAACCGTGGAATTAGAAACGAAACGAAACGAACCGCTCGTTCGCACGGTTTTTCTTCTCCAAATGTTGGCCCAACGCAGGTTCCCCGTGCAAAAGTGCTGGCGGAAAATCATATCTACGGTATAATTATGTATTCCTTTGATTTCGCCTCACCCACTAGGCTTTTCCGGGTGGACCCAACGGGGCCGCGATTGCGTTTGCGATGACGAAACTTTCCCAAAGCGGTGATTTTAC